>NC_053115.1:9414023-9489023 GCF_010015445.1 Perca fluviatilis | reverse complement strand
GTTATCTTTACATGTACTTGTAGGCCGAGACATTTACGTTCGGGATCCATTTTGAATATGCGTCCTATCCTATACAGTCTATGGTCCTATCCTAATACAATAGGGAAGCGTGTTTACTCTGTTGCTATAACAAATACCCTTCTGCTTAATCACTTAGGTTTACACGCTTTAGAAAATGTCAACAAATGAACATCTTCTCCAACACACTGAATCCAAGACACCTCACTCACTGTTACCCTGCGGCACTCAACACATCTCGCAACACTACCGCCTGCTTCAGTGATGCCTTCAGACGTGTGGCATATGGGTCATCGTGTCAGGAGTGCTCCGAACTGCCCGCCAAAGCTCCTCCCGTCAGCGGGAACCCAGAGAGGATCATCTCCTTTTTTGGACTGGCAGCTGAGCAGAGTTAAGTATCGTTTTTTTGTATCTGCATTTCCAGAGCCTAAGGGAGGGGATTGACCGTATTTAGATGAAGATTGGTAGACATTTGTTTACGTACTAACAAGTGAGAAGTTTTTCTTCCCTGCTTTTTCTTAAATATACACAGAAGAATGCAAATCCTCATCAAGTCACAAAACTGACTCTGTATTTCTCAGTATGGCTGTGTTCAGAAAATGGTGTCGTCCGGCGACTTTTGCGCGCAGAAACGCAAGTGAAGATAATTAGCTCTTCTGAAGAGTCCATCATGTTTTTTTAACCCTCCGTGTCCTCCTTGGCTGAAGGTAACTGGGTGGAGGAGGGGTGGGGGCGGCGCGGGATCACGATACAAGCTTGTTTTATGTGGATGTAGTCTCACATTGCTAGACCCTCCTTCACAGCGCTGTGGAGGAGGGTCTGGCTAGTCCACACATGGGAGGGAAATGTGTTCTGATTCATTGGCATTTCTTTAAACTAGGGATGCACCGAATCCAGAGTTCGGGTTCGGCCAAATATTGGGCTTTTTGACGGGGTTCGGTTTCTGCCTAAACCTTAGAATTTTTTTCCACCGAACTGAACTCTACCAAAGAGACGTAACAAGAGGCGAAACTCAGTAGAACGTTCCATTGCAACAAACGCAACCATGACCGAGCTGCAGCTCTGCCATCTTGGACTGAACGCAACACAACGTTGTATTGAGTTTCGCCTCTTGTTACTTCTATACTCTTTGACTCTACGCTTGCACTACGCTTGCGCTACGCTAGTCGACGTAATGACGCCGCCGTTGATTACGGGAAGGTGTTTACGTAGGTGGACCGCTCAATGCAGTAGGCTGTGAGAAAGTGAAAATGGAACTCGTGAGCAGAAAAAGTGTTGTTTGGCAGTACTTTCAGTCAAAAGAAGGTGATTTGAGTCGAGCTACTTGTTCAATTTGCAATGCCGATTTGTCTCGTGGTGGCAAGGGCCCTAAACAACGCACAACATCGTCGCTGTTAAGACATTTGCGTATGAAACATCCGAAAGAATACGAGTTGTGCATGAAGGAATCTACAGACAGCAGCAAAATGCAGCAACTTCAGGTACGGCAAAGGAAGGACAGCCACAGCTAAAAACTTCTGTTAACCAGACGTTGTTTACTTCATTAATGTGTTTACTGTGTTAATGGACTGAGAATGGCAGTAGGATTCGGTTCGGTTCGGGGTTCGGTAGAACCTTAACCAGTGGGTTTGGTATTCGGCTGAACCCCAAAAATCTGGGTTCGGTGCATCCCCACTTTAAACCAATCACAATCGTTATGGGCGACGCCGCACAGAGCCCCGGTGCCACTTTTTGATGGAACGTGTACGTTCAAAGGTTGTTTTAGTCGTGCAACACAAAACTCAGATTGGACAGATAGTCTAGCTAGCTGTCTGGATTTACCCTGCAGAGATCTGAGGAGCATTTGACCACATTTAAAATTCCAACACAAAGAAAGCGTAAGGTAACTGACATCCGGCCGAAAAGAAGGATATACGGCGGAATGTTCTGGTGGCAACGGAGCAATCCCGGAAGTGGACGGTCATGGATATACACTAATGTGGATGCAACACAGTTTTGTTGTCGTTACTTAGAATTCCTCATGGGGGCGACCGAAATTACGCACTACAGCTTTAAGATGTGAGCTGTTACCTTATTGTGCTCTCACACACATCATACAAACCCTTCACCTCCAAGAAGTGCTACGAGTTTTCATCTCTTTATCTTTGAATTTGAACATCTTAGTCAAGAAGATGCCGGAAATGGAGTAAGAAAAGAGCAGAGAGAGGCAGGGAGCTGAGTGTGACTGGGTTAGGTCACATGTGTCATGTTAAAGCAAAACTAAATAATTCAAAGCAACGCAACACAATGTCTGAACAGAGCGGGGCTCGTTCTTAGTGCTCTGCTACAGACTCCCACGCCAGCTCCACAACCACAATGCCTGGACTAAAACAGAAGCAAGTCAAGTGGACATTTTAGGGTTAGAGCCCAGCTGTACAAGCTAATGATGTACTCTGCTTGACACGTTCCATGTTCTTCTACATTTTAAAGGGAATGTGTGAGGAACAACCTCTAAAGTGCCGTACTGTCATTTAAAAGAGATGATCAATCGTCACAGTTTGGGTATTTTCTGTACTACTAAGCACAATAAATGACACCACAGGAGGCATGAATTATGAAAAAGACTAAATGATGGGATTGTGAATAGGATAGTGTGCTATAGTCATAGATGGATGGTTTATGTGAGGACCATATGAGCTGCCCCGCACGCCCTCTGTGCTCTCCGTCATGCCTTAAGCAACTGCTTTGCGTTTCCTCCTGGTTTCAGATGTGATTACATGAAAATGCCAGGCCAGGCCTCATGAGATGGTACTCGCTCTCCTCCACCTCTTTCTCCTCGCTCTGTTTCTCTTCCTCTTTCGCTATTAGCTCTCCTAAGCACTATGTTTCCAACCATCACAGCTGAAGAAGACCGCTCAGAGAATCAGTGGAATTAGATTCCAAGTAATTGAATTGCAAGAGTAGCATGAGACAATATTTTCAAACAGGCTGTGTAACATCACTTAATAATGAAACTATAATCAATCTAATTGATCAATATACTGGTTTTATAGATGTTTTATCATAGAATATCTGTTGAAGTCCATGAGATCCAGCGTGAAAAAGGTGTCATCTCCACAAACAAAGTGACTAAAGAAACTTAAGGGGCCATCCACACGGAAACGCTTTTTGGTGTAAACGCACGTTTTGCATCGTTTTGGCCGATTGTCGTCAGCACTGCCTGAAGACGCACTTTTTTTATACCTGGTCCCAGGGTGAAAAAAATTCTAAAACGCCACCCTTGCGTTGCTTGCGCAAGTATGCAAAGCCGCATACTTGCGTATCGATGATGTCATCACCACACCCCTCGACCCTTCTTATCCCGCGACAACATCTCATAACAACAACAGCAATTCACTATCGGTCCACACAAACGATTCTGGTTTCCTTGCACTAGCCATTTTTGTCGTCTTTTTCTTGTGTTTAGTTTCTTCTTCTACTGTCTGTTTGTAATACAGCACGCAAGCTTTATGCACATGCTCTGTCTCTGGTATGTGTGGACATACTAAATTTGGCACAAAAATAATATGATTATATGTCCAAAACTCTCCCGTTGGCATGTACTTTATCCTCACAGCAACAAATAAAGTGTATAGATATATACAGTAGATTAGTTCAATGAATTACAGTATTTGTGCATTTAAAATCTTATTGGAAAATGGGAAATAGGAAAAATTACATTTAGGACATTTTAATCTGGATTTCTTTCAGTACTTTATGCCTATTTGTAATTTTATTATTTAAAGCTTTTGAGGTGCATACCACCACTCCTATTGTTGCTGGAACACATCACTGTGTCAGATCGGATTTCGCTCCCTATTCATTTCTGTGAGAAACGGGGCAAGATGTACGATGAAAGTCGCAGATTGACCCACTTTGTGCAGAGTTCTATCAGTTTAAGAGAGTAGGTGGGATTGACCTCTCATTTAGGAAATATCATTGATTTGCTGTGTATTCTTGTTAAATAATTCAAGCAGACGAGGAGAAGAGATGCTATGTGGCTGCGGTGAGAAAGATTGATGCCAGTGAGGTTTTTGATAAGAAGCTTTATAGTTCACAGTTGTTAGCCCGCAAGCTATGCTAGCTCCCACAGTTGGGTCTAACTGTACAATCCTGCTCACGTTACTTCCTGTCTCAACGAATTGGTAATATTTAATAATGTGATCAAGACTGTATGGGTTAGGTTTGATTGACATTGACATAGGAATGTCAATAGGACACACTATGGGAGAAGTAAATATCACGTATGCATCTTGGAGAGACAGAGAGTGTCTGAACTGGGCCAGTACTCACCAGCACGGAGTACCCTTAATTCTAATTATTAACAGTATTATTAATACTGATATCATAGACTGTATACAGTCTATGGCTGATATTTATACAAAAATAGGCAATATCAATCATGATATATTGGGAGAAACCAGACAATTCTATGTAAAATCAGACCTTCTGCTCTCCCATATAGCCCAAATGAAATTATCTTTTGAAAATGTTATATGTTATATCCTTTCATAACCCCATTTTTAGACACTGTGACGATTCAGCTGTGAGATTGGCAGTCGAATCAGGCTCCTTAGATCGAATAGTCGACTATTCGGGGTGACCGCTACAAGTTGATTTATTAGTATACGTTTGGGTGGCAGTAGCTCAGTCCGTAGGGAGTTGGATTAGGAGCTGGAGGGTTGCTGGTTCAAGACCCCGTACGGACAAAAGTATGGAGTGCAGACTGGTAGCTAGAGAGATGCCAGTTCTCCCCTAACCACCCAGCAGTCGCAGCCCACTCACTCTGACATCTCTCCATTTGTGCATGTATATGTCCTGAGCATGTGTGTATTTCAGGTCTGTGTCTAGTGTGTAATAACAACAGAGTTTAAATTGTGCACTCTGTCTGAATTAGGGTACTGGCACCTTCTTTTGCTGCAATTCAGGTACTGGAGACAGATGCATTTACACCTTTTCGGCTAGAATGTGTCTCAAACATCCGGAGTTGGTTTGAGCGATGGATTTCAGTCTGTCTAGTCGGTGAGAGAAACAATCCTTTTCAGCTAGATGTTCTACTACCAACTACCTGAAAGATGTAGCCGCATTTGTTGTACATGCCATTGAGAATCAAGAGTACTATGCTTGTTTGATAAAACTTACGAATGTATTTACATTTTTCACATGGCCCGTATGCCAGTACTGACAGACTGTGGAAATAAAATAATCACAGTAAATCGGTGAGTGCCAGTGACTTCAAAGCAGCTCTCCAGCGGCCTGTTCTCACTGTCAGCCTTGAAATACCTGTCATGTGGTCACACAGTGGCAAACAAGGCAACTATTGTGTCCAGGTGGTCCTTTGTTTACTTGACCTAGCTGGGTTGCTTGGCATGACGAGATACCAAAGCACACAATGAGGGGAGAGGGGCGGAAGGGTATAGTGGCCTTGGCAAAATCCTCACCACATTAGGCATGACTCCACCGCAGCTCTGTTTGGGTTTAGTGGGAACTTGATTTGGAACTGATTGACACCTTGAAATGTGTTTTGCACACTGTACACTGGTCTTTTGTAGTCAGGAGATACAGTACCTTCTCTGTTGAATTTACATTTCACTCTACATTTTGGTTTCTTGCTAAATGTACCAAATAGATAAGATAACTATTTTTTTTTTTTTAAATAAATCTGTAAATATCACACTGTTAGGCTACTGATGTGCTGTATCCTTTCATATTTCACCCAGCTAGTGGACCGTTTTTAAAAACACACACACAAACACACACGCAAAGCTTTTTGCAGCAGTCCTGCAGACTTAACAGGGAAACCAGAGGAATCTGGATGAAATCCAAAGGCCACTGAACAGAAGGGTACCTATCTTTTCTTTATACAGTATGTCGCTAATGTTGTTTCCCTGTGGCTGGACAAGGAGTCGTTAAATCAGAACTTTCAAGGTGATCTTTGCTTGAAACTGATCGATATGATCTTGTTGTTAAGCAGTGGGAAAAAAAAAATGTGGGTGTCAGCAACGAAAGCATAAAGGTCCCTTTTATTTTTCCATAGAATTAAAGTAGACTGATTGGCTGGATGGATAGGGTCACAAATGAAAACATTTGTTCTTCGTTATGGAGGATTTGGCATGATATCAGCCAGGGCACAAAGCAGGCTTGCCTGAGTGTGTATTAAACACTAGTGGAGGAAACATATGGGCCCTTCTGTGTCAGTGCAGGTGGTTCCCCTCTAACTAATTCAAGCAAAACGGACCCGCTCCATCAAATGCTCAACAAAGAGCTTTGTTCCGCAGCAGTGGAAACTGATACAGTCCAGCTACATCTGTTCTGTGCACTGTAAAAGCCACAAGGTTATGGATTTATCAAGTGTGAGTGACACTGACAACTTGTGTGTACTTTCTGACTGTATGCATAAAAAGAAATCAATTTTAGTTATATCACACTGTGAGTTGCATGGGAAAATTATATCAATAATGAATCTTCACCATAAGACTTGCTGAATATGGAAATACAGAAATTAAAATGGTGTGGCTTGTATGCACTCATGCACTTTTATGGAAACATTTACTTTATTTAATTCATGAAATGAAATGAAGCTAATCTCTTATATTAGATTTGTTAATGGAAACACAATAATCACTTACTGCATAAGTGAGAATTGTTAGGTTGAGACCTTCAGCACTCTATTCAGACCTGTGAACGAACACACACACACACACACACACACACACACACACTAAAAAACACACATACAAGAAGACACACACACCTTCACATCTTCAAAATTTCTGGCCCTTTACTATCCAACAGGCAGACTGACAATAACAACACAGAAACAGGTGAGTGGCTACACCAACAGATTTGCAAACAAAAATACACATGGTAAATAATTGATAAGACAGAAAGCATTAACAGAGGCGGGCAGATGAGCGAATGCATCAACAGACCAACTGGACCCTGGCTCCACTCACAACCAGCTGACCTGCCTGCAGCAGTGTGTGGCACTCTAACTATCCTCTCTCTGCAGAGCAGCACAGAGCTCCGCTTTGTACATGAACTCAACATGGATTAGAGGAAGGTGGAGTCAACATGAAAAAAAGCTGTTGTTGTCATGGGTTCACTGTCTGAGACAATGTGTTTGATGTTGTTGTTGATGATGATTATGAAGCTATAGCTGTCTCTTAACATAATATGTTAAGTGTCTGGGATATGTGTGATGTGGCAGTGATTTAAGTCCCAACTAAATGCTCAGATAGATTTTCAGTATCATTTTTGAGGGATCCAAAACATCCTAAACCAGGGCTCTTCAACGTTTTTTAAAACAAGGATCCCTTAACTGAAAGAGAGATGGACAGGGACCCCCTACTACTGTACATATAAAATTAAGTTGAATATTCAACTAGGCCTACAATAATGTGTAGTGCGGCCTAAAGCCTTTATACATACCTTTTAGTGCATAGAATACTAAGCTATTAAAATATTAATTGTTGGCATCATTTTAATAAATCATCTCTTATGAGGCACAGTGAATCTTTAGGATGAATTGTATCTGTGGGTGGCTATCTTAGTGACTACCTTACCTAGAGGCCAGTAAGCCTATCATCAATGGGGATTTATATTTGCTAATAATATGTGGGAATTATGTTTAGACATTTTAATTTTTGAAAAAAAAAAATTCAAAAATTTACAACAGGGGTCCCGGACCCTCTGTTGAAGATCATCTCTGTCCTAAACAGTACATTAAAGTGCCACAAACAAGGGGCTGGACAAGATAACAGGCACACCTTACAATATAATACAGCCAGGTACAAGAGCCTTGTAAGATATCGTAGAGGTAACTTTGGGAAGCATGGAGCTTTTTTTGCTGAGACTTTAGAGAGGTATACTGTTAATTCAACTCTGTTGTTATTTGTGAGGCTATAGTTTGTGGTGAAGTGAAGGTGGTGAGAGATTGAAGGTGTACATGCTAAGGTCACAAATCAGTGATCGATCACCTAAAATAGTTCACAAATAAGCACATGCATCACTTTTTACAATGTATTCATCTTTATTTGTAAAATAAATAAATGTATCTTTCCTGTAAATATTAAAAACACGTGAAACGTTATGTTGTGTTTTAGAGGGTCAGTCTCACATTGTTTGCATGGTGTTAGTATAGTTATAAAACACAGATTCTGGTAACGGTAGTTTAAATAATATAGATTTCGTTAGATTAAGACGTAATCTATGAATAAAAAAATAATTCATTGTACTATGTTGTCTTTTGTAAAAAAATAAATAAATACATTTTACACCATGATAATTAAAATGAATGAATCTGAAAACTTTTCACAACCCCCCTGGCAGTTGAAAGTCCCTGGCTTTGTTAAGCACTGCAGTAGCAAGTGTTGGCGTGGATTTCCAGACTGTACAAAATTATATTTCTGGTGTTTGTCTGGTCACTTAATGGGTGAAACATGATGCAGTCCTGCAGAAACAAACTGTAAACATAACGTTGACATATTATCACCTGTTAAAGTTTATTATGGTAAACTTCTTAGCAAACAGTCTATTTACGCATCCAGCAGACATGGAGCATCATCGGTACTATGTTTCTGGCCACCTGGTGAATAAGTCCAATATTCACTCCAAGTTATTTCAGTTTTATTTTGTATTTGTGGTCTTTAACCTTTGCCTATATAGAGATTTAAATCAGTATGTCAGTATAGTTGTCATCTGTGCCTTCCACACCAGTAAAAGTCTTCTTCTTCTTCCATTCCCTTGTTGAATAAAGCCTTGGCAGAAGTCCAGGAGATGTAGGGGGGAGATTGGGCAAATTGTCCCCCTGAGAGAGCGGCTGTGGGCCTGTAGGGCGAGGGCCACAGGACCTGGGAGTGCAGTGTTGTTACTATTCTTCAGTTATGTATGTCAAGGCTGTATAATGTTTCACGTGGCGAGACAGGGGACTAGCCTGGGAGAACATTCAACTGAAGGGAAGTGAGCAGTCAGGAAGTGAACAATAATTCAAGACAGAACTCCCAACAATAGAGGGCCTTGACATGTGTTGACTTTAGAGCACATCATTTATCCATGAATCCATGGGATCCCTGTGGAAAATATATATGGGCACATAAACAATATAGAAAGGTCATGCTTGAGGTTTGAGATGGAAAAGGTGCATTTAAACCATACTTTGGGGGCGGAGGGGGATATGACTGTTTGAAAAGTGGATTATGCTGTGGGAGTTAATTTGAGAAATTTCTAAAGACATTTTAATTCTTTGTGTCACTACTTGAATCCATTGTGATTGACATGAATACAAGCTGACCCAAACTGCTGTGTTCCATAAAGATCGAGACTTCAAATGTTTTAAAGCAGAGATCTTCAACAGGGGGTCCGGGACCCCTAAGGGGTCCTCAGAGTCACTGCAGGGGGCCCTCCAAATTATTGTCAATTTTTGAAAGTTTTCTTTTTTCAAAAATTAAAATGTCCAAACATAATTCCCACATATTATTAGCAAATATAAATCCCCATTGACGATAGGCTTACCGGCCTCTAGGTAAGGTAGTCACTAAGATAGCCACCCACAGATACAATTCATCCTAAAGATTCACTGTGCCTCATAAAAGATGATTTATTAAAATGATGCCAACAATTAATATTATAATAGCTTAGTATTCTATGCACTAAAATGTATGTATAAAGGCTTTAGGCCGCACTACACATTATTGTAGGCCTAGTTGAATATTCAACTTAATTTTATATGTACAGTAGTAGGGGGTCCCTGTCCATCTCTCTTTCAGTTAAGGGATCCTTGGCTTAAAAAACGTTCAAGAGCCCTGGTTTAAAGCCTCCTCAAAAGATGCTCTGAAGTTGGATTATGCTGGTGGAGTGTCACTTCAGACTGTTTACCAAAATATCAAAAGCTGTGCTATGATAGACATTACAGAGGTTACCTGTTATATAGCAAATCATTACATCCAACATTGTTACATACAATGTCCCATTTATTATGTTGGTGGATGGGGAGCTTTTTATGATGGCATGGAGTCTCTGCTGCTGCATTGTTTAAACATTAGCAGTAACATCAATACCACTCTGACTGAAAAGCCAATATTGACCGTGGACCCTGATATTAAAATGAATGAGAAAAGAGTGTGTGTTAAACAGGGTAAACATCTTCAGGGTTGAAATCTTAGTCTTCTTCTCCCTTTTCCAATGGCATCGTTAAACAACGCCACAAAGGGGATGCAGACACTGCTGTGTTTGAATATTTTATGTTTATACAGCGTTCCAACCAGAAACATGTTCATGCATTCTTGTGCCAGAGCTCACATGCACCCATAAAAGCAATTCTTGCACACACAACCTTGTATGCCTTTTGTGTAACTCTGGAAACAAAGTGATCCAACTCAGTGAGCAGTCAGTAAAGTGTGAGCAGCTCTGCGGGTTGGGAGAACTCAGTTGTTCTCTGTGCTGAGCGGGATCCTCTGCTCTGTCACGGTGCCGCGCTGTGCGTTTACTGTCCTCAGCAGGAAGCTTCCTCGCTCCGAGCCTGACTCTCTGCCACTGGCTCTAAAGCTGCAGGTCTTCATTGGCCTTTCACTGTGATCCAATGTGGCACTGCTGGCTGCTGCACTGACTCAGACAAGTGTGTGTGTGTGTGTGTGTGTGTGTGTGTGTGTGTGTGTGTGTGTGTGTGTGTGTGTGTGTGTGTGTGTGTGTGTGTGTAGGGGTGTAGCGCAAAATTCTGGGCCCTGTAGAAAGTAATTCTGTATGGGCCCAACCCCACACCCACAGCTATTCATTCTAGCATATTTTTGGGCCCTAATCACATAAGGGCACTGGGTACTCAGTCCCCTTTACACCCCCAGTCCGACACCCCTGTGTGTGTGTGTGTTTGTAGATCCATATAAAAGTAGAGGATGGTATGAGAGAGTCATATGTGTACTCTACTCACTTGAATATAGATATTCATGGAGAGGATGTGTGTTTTTGCGTGAGTGTAGTGTGCTGATACTGTACGTGTTGTTTAGGTCAAGGTTCGTCATCATGACAATGTGAGAGAATGCATATTTGCAGGTTGTCATGACCGTGCTTTTTCCCTGGAGGAACGGCACTCTCATAATCAGTTTTAGGATCCTTGGGGAAGAAATCTGCGTAGACTGGAGCCCCATTAGCCCCAATGGCACACTAACCCAGCAGACGGTATAGTAGTAGACCATTGAATGACATTTTGGTATGCTCACTTTCCGGCGAAGGGGTGCAAATGTGTTGTATCCATGGCTTTGGTTTTTGCATCAAGGTGTGAGAGAGTGATAGTTATATAGTTATAGTGGGAGCATACTAGGGGCAAGAGTGAAGAAATCCACTTAGGAAAAAGTGAGTTACTAAAGCACAACATTGTGTCTGCATTGTTCACACTAAAGGAATCTTTGAGAAAGGCACTGGTATCTCATCATGTCTTCCTCAGTGGTTTTCTCCCCGTGCGATTATTGTTATTTCGTCTCTGCAAAAATAATGAGGCCAGCAAAATCTACACCTCTTTGACCCACAGGGAAGTTTTTATGCTGCTAAAGTAAATTTGTAGCTGTGCTGAAAATATTGTTGACATGACCTGAGGTCATTTATGTTTGGCCTGTTATCATGGGGAAAAGAAAGTGCTTCATCTCATAATAATGCAGGGTGCATGGAGGTATATCACTTTTTTTTTATATCTCACAAATATTGTACAGTTTATGAACTTGTCTTTTGTGTATGTTACGGAAGCCCGGAAAGGCAGGGTGAAAAGTTATAACCTGAAAAGTTTCACGTTATAACAATAAATTATCACGTTATAACATAAATAGTATATTGTAATAACAAGACAATTTTCTTGTTATAACTTAATACGTTTGTATGTTGTAATAACGTGAAAATATCTCATTAAAATGTGATACTGTATAAAATGATATCCGTAGCTCAAAAAGCTCTAGCAGCACTTTACTGAACTCTAAAACTTGTTGGATATAATGTAGTGAATAATAGTTCATTCCAAGCAGAACAAGTATAAGCTTTTAACAGCTTTACCATGAGGCTGCTGCTGCTGCCTCCAGACAAAACAACAATTTCACTGATGCCTTTGCACTCGGTCCCCCGCCACTGTAGCTTACACATATTGATCTCCATAAACATGCTCATAAACTACCTTTAACACCTCTCGGCCCTGAGGCTTACATAGTGCCACTGGGGCCCGCAACTGGAGATTATGTGGTTTATCTAATAACCTCTTGGCAGCATTCGTCCCATCGCTCTCTTTCTATAGATGAGTGGTCAGTACTCACATTCCCATAGTGCCTCTTCTCTGATTTACTACTTCTGATTCTTCCTCTTTTAGCCCCATACTCCAACCATCAGCGTTCAAGTGGCTGCTCAACACATGGGAAAATAAATGCTCTACTGATATTGATCCCTCTGACACACACACACACACACACACACACACACACACACACACACACACACACACACACACACACACACACACACACACACACACACACACACACACACACACACACACACACACACACAATCTCAGGCACTCTACCCTTGAATAAATAAGGCAGGGCGGAGGCAGCGAAAGACAAACAAAAGACATATTATGGATGTGTGTGAAAGGCTTGCGTGTATAAGCACTATGTTCTTTATGTCCTTATGTCCTCATGTGTTTGTATGTGTATCATATCATGTGGTACCCATAAAAAATACACCTACCCACCTACCAAAAAGGCTTTGCATCCAGACGTGACCAGACAGGTTGAAGAAGTAAACAGATTGCTATGTGTTCTGTGCACTCTGTTATTCATTCAACGGAATGATTACCTTTATACTGGATAGCAGGTATACGTGTGAGGGAGATGACTGAGAAGTGAGAACAATTGACTATGTAGAAGAGTAAATGAGAACCCTGAGGACTGAGTTTACTGTAAGACTGGTCATGTTTGTGGATGCACACACTGCAGAGCAGTTCCTCTGTGACATGGAAAGTATTTTAATTTAAGGGGCCATACAGTGTATATATATATGGTCAGGTGAAAATGTACAAGTTGTGGACAACGTTCTTACATTATATATTATATACATTACATATAAGTGACCTGACCAGTGGTGGAATGTAAGAACTGTACTTAAGTAAACATTTGAGGTACTTGTACATTACTTGAGTACTTTTACTTGTAATACTTTAAGTACATTTTCAACTTACTTTGTTGCTACCGTCACTCCAAGGTGGTTTGTAATCTGTACTACAGCTAGTAACATAAAAGGTAGAGAGAATAAGATGACTGAATTGCACACTTCAGATTTTTTGTTAATTAATTATAATGTTTGTATGATTGTTGGTATGTACGTATGTATGTATGTATATATGTATTGTGACAGCCCTCTTGACTTCCTGTTTGGGCTGTCTTTCCCTTTCAGGAGGGAACCAGGAAGTGCATCCCTGATTATAACTTATTATATACTCTAGTTAAAAGTGTTGTCCTCTCCTCTTTTTCCTTCCCTTGAGCCAGACTGTGACAGTATGTACATAGGCTACAGTATGTTTATATACTGTATATAGATATTATATTATTATTCTCCTTGTTTGAATAGGTCTACTTGTGTATATAAAGCTCAGTGTAAGTTCATTCAGGAAGACTACTATGCTTCACATTTCTCTCTCTCCCAACCTATTTAGCTGCATTGACATCAGCTGAATGTGGGCGTTTACTCTTTCAGTTAAATCAACCAGATTTTTTTCCACAATCTCTGTGAGCTATTCAAACTTTAAATCTGTCTAGGTAAAAAAGAGAGAGTTCTCTGCGCTTAGGCAGACCACAACAATCCGGTGCAACCAAGGCAGGACAAAACAGTGTAGAGTAACAAAACACAGATGTGTTCTTACTTTATAGTTTTACTTTTGAAGGTGCATAACAGTGACTAACGTTTCGATGTAAGGTTACATCTTCCATCTACTCTCTGCTGCTGTCAGTTGTCATTTCAGGCAAAATCGATGCGACGCTCCTCCACCCCATTCACCTCCAGTTCTCATCATCCGTCACCCAGGGTTCCTCCATCAGAAGCCCCGCTTCACATCACATCCATCCAGATCTTCAGGCTTCCTTTATCCCTTCATCACCTCCACCAGTGTCAAGACTCCATCGGGGGGATATTCCTATACATCCACAGTCTCTGTACCCCTTATAAATTAACATTGCGATGGCGTCTAATCGCCAAAGACTCAACATATCAACCTACTACGCACCATGTTCATTAAAATTATTTCACTCTTAAATGAAGTCTCTCCTGATTTAATTCATTTCTTTTCTTTCTTGTATATATATATGTATGTTATATGTATTTTAGTTTTTACAAATAATCAAATGTGGATTTTTTTATTATGTGCATTGTTTGTAAAGTCCTTCTTAAGTTTCTTAACTTACTAAAAACTTAAAGTGCTCATATTATGCTTTTTGGCTTTTTCCCTTTCCTTTATCGTGTTATATATCTTTTTGTGCATGTTATAGGTTTACAAAGTGAAAAAGCCCAAAGTCCACCCAAAAGGCAGTTACCATCTTCCAGAGAAAACACCGTTCACAAACTGCTCCAAACAGCTCTATTGTAGTCCAGCCTTTACTTCCGTGACAAACATGCGTCACTTTGTAACACGTTATAATGCTCACCTAGCTGCTAGCGTGGCACACCCTCATGCTCTGCAACTGACTAGCTAGCAGTACTTAGCCTAGGTACTGCGCATGTGCGACTCCCAACAAAGATGGAACAGAAGTTAGATGCCTCACTCTGTAGCTAAAACAGAGAACTCAACACACCGGGTGAAAAGAGGAGTTGCAGCAAGGTGCAGTACAACAAAAATATAGTGTTCTTTTTAAATTAAACCATGTAAACCTATTCTGGTACAACCTCTAAATACAATAATGAACCTGAAAATGAGCATAATATGAGCACTTTAAAGACTTTTCACACAAATGTAGGAATGGATTAGTCCATCCCAATCCTAGCTGTTAAGTCAGGACAAGAATGAGATACTGCAGAAAAACAAACCCTGTGATTTCTTGAAGTGCAGAATTACAGTGCTGCCATCTGCTGCTACACAATGCACAATGTGAGAGAGTAATCATATGCTAACATCCCAAAGAAATCACATCTTTGGCTGGGTCTAACTCTCCAATCCAATGGCTACTACAGTATGCTGCCTTATTTTGAAGACAAGTTATCCCAAACCCCAACAGCACTCTCTCAAGTGGAAGTACATTAGTGGATCTGCCTGGGAAATTGCAGCTTGACAGATTGGGGAAAGAGGACCACATTCTCCTCTTTGTCTGCAGCCTTTTGATAGGATTACAATGTGAACCAGTCAAGGGAGGATCAGTGCATATATTTACTATAGAACTTGTTTAATAAGATTAGCTTTATTGTATCCTATCGGTCTCAGACGTAAAGCTTTACTGGCTCATTCTTTGCACAATCTGATAATCTACTGATGCAATCTTAACGAGCCAAAGCCCTCGAAATTAAAGGAGTGAACCATACGGCCAGAGAGCATGAGAAAGTTTTTACCAACACACTTTTTGCTTTTCAATATTCAAATTAAATCTTGGAGCAAGCAAAAACAGATGACCTGTGCTATATGGTGCTGTAAGGATTTCTTCCACATGACAGATTACAGTTTGGAAAATCTACTATAGAGCTCTTCTTTAGATCAGGTTTGGTAAAGTTTTTAGGGATGGCAATGTCAGTCTATTGGTTTGTCAGTTTGGTCTAGACTAGTCTATATCCACGACGGTCCACTTCCGGGATTGCTCTCGCTCTGCCGGAAATTCCGCCGGATGTCACTCTTTTCTGTTTTCGGATGTCCGTTACCTTCCGCTTTCTCTGTGTTGTAATTTTAAACTCCGATCGATTTATGAGGACTATGGTTAACTTGCTCTTCAGATCTCTGCAGGGTAAATCCAGACAGCTGGCTACACTATCTGTCCAATCTGAGTTTTCTGTGGCATGACTAAAACAACTTTTGAACGTACACATGTTCCACCAAAACAAGCTCCTTCCTGAGGCTATTTTGCAGCGGAACCGTGGCTCCGCTTGGTGCTTAGCGCCGCCTATGATGATTGTGATTGGTTTAAAGAAATGCCAATCAACCAGAGCATGTTTTTCTCCTGTCCCTGAATGCTGTGTGGACTAGTCAGACCTTCCTCATCAGTGCTGTAGAGACTAGGTCTAGACTGAAATATTTCAACAACTATAATAATAATTATGGGCGCCTTTCATAGCACTCAAGGTCACCTTACAGTTAAAACAAGCAAAAATACAGTTAAAAAGGCAAATATAATTCAAACAAACACATTTAAAAGATTGAGATAGAAACATTAAAATAAAGCAATCAATCCATTATTTTGATGGAGAGTGTATCATATAGAATAGATTGCAATGAAATGTTGTGCAGACATTCATGGTTCCTGGACGATGTATCCCAATTACTTTGGTGATCCTTTGACTTTGCCTCTAGTGCCATCATCTAGTCAAAATGTGTCCGATATTTTTATAATACCTGCAAAACTAATGCAGCCTCAGCTGTACTTTGTGTAAAATACTGATTAGCAAATGTTAGCATGCTAACATGCTAAACTGAGATGGTGAACATGGCTGAAGTTAGCATCCAGCTCAAGGCACAGCTGTATCTTTGCACACAGAGCTGCTAGCATGGCTGTGTAAATAATGAAAAGCAATGTATTATTATGAATTAAACTCAGTTATCTCAGCGTGCTCGTTGTTCAAGCCTGTAGCTCATTTCCTGACTTGGACTTCAGTTCATAGCTGCATTGCTTTGTCCTGTCAACTGTTGAATATGAAACAAACTTCAGGGGTTATTTCAGATGTGTTTTTAAGATAGCTGCCATTAGATTAAGCACATTAAAATGCATGACTTTCTTGACATCAAAAGAACAGAGATGTGAAATACATCTTAAATATATGAGATACTTTCCACTGAGCAGAAAGCCTCAGAGGAAAGTGGATCATCGCATTTATGTGACTGCAACATGAAAGCATCATTGCTTTCAGACTTTTATTTCAGCATGTGAACACTCACACTGACTCTCAAGCTCAGGAGGAAGATGGTGACAACTCTGTCATACCATTAAAAAAGATCAGCTTTCCACATATCCATTCATCTCTCCCTCTCTGTCTCTTTTTCCACTGTGTCTCCGGGCAGGTAAAAAAATAATCCTCATACCCAGCCTATTAGTCACAGAGGATTAGACCCCTTGCAGAGATGGGAGGTGAGCATAGAAAGAGAGACAGTTTAAATGCCCATGGTATTATAAGGTAATGTTCAGGGGCCCCAAGGAAAACAGTCATCCATGAAACTACTGTGCATAGATACAAAGATACATTTTCATGAATGGAAAACATTTCCAACATTAAATGTATTGCTTCACGTGCAATGAAACATGCTTATACAGTATGTGCAGGCAAATGCCTTGATTACATACTGTTCATGTTTCTTTCATTCATCAATTTGTATCTGTGTGTGCATGAGAGGCAGAAAGCACATGTTGTGTTTTTAAACAAATCCATCCTTCTTGTACAGACTCCGTGATGAATTGCAGACTCGGGCCAACTTTGTTATCAGTGTGGATAGAGATCTCTCCACCTCCAACCCTTTGAGAAGCTCATTTGAAAGTCAAGACTCATTTATCAGCATTTGATCTAATTAAACAACCTGGAGCTGGGATAAAAGCAGGGACCAGCCATTATCCGACTGACTCCATTAGCGACAAGCGTGGCATAAAAAAATCGCTCCCCATCCTTCGCAACTTTAGGCCAACTTTCTCACTCTCTCTGCTCCTGCAGCAGCTGTTGATAAATTTGATCTTGTTTTCGTCTCGCCTTTTATTGCTTTGCTGCTGGCCAGTTCTCCCACTGTTAACTCTTGCATCATACCTTTCTCTCCTGAAACTTTTCATGTCATCATTGCTGACTTGTTTAGGCTTCTTAATTCCTGCTCCCACAGGTTAACTTTATTTGCAAACTCTTTTTTATTGGTGTTTTTAGCATATTGTACAGAATTCAAGATTGTGATTGTACAAGTATGTTCAGCATTCCTTATAGAGAACAAAGGACAAGGGGTATTTGTATACCAGCACCTTGGCATAAATGCTTTGGGTAAACAGCAGGACAGTGGTCGCACACAAGGCACTTAAGCATTACATTTGTACTTATACATAAGAAATACACACACAGAACACCCCAGCACCCAGAAAATAAAATAACAACATCATCTTCCTGGTAAAATTGCTTTCAAGGGCTATGGTTCAAAGCGAGGTTGAAAGATGACTTTTTTATATAAATACATACAAGGAAAAAGAGCGATATAAAGGGTGACAGTCAGATTACCTGAGGCTACAGGTCAACTTTAAGATACTATCATTATCCACCCTCCTTACGTTAACATTTAATTTTGGCAAAGGTCTGTAAATCCTCAGTGCTGATTCGTTACTCCTTCTAACTTTTTCTAACCTCTGCGTGTGTTCAGGATTAGCTCTTCTCCTCAACCAGAAAACTACATCTTCCCTCTTCCCACTCAACAAGGGACTTCAGTGACCAGCATGGCCTGATGGAGGAAGATCAAGTTATGGCCAGAAACTGAGTCACGAATTACGTTCTCCTATTCCAAAAGTAAGTGTTTCACATGAACGCTGTGTGTGAGGCCTTAGTACAGTGCACCAGAAGGAGCGCCCTGCTTGCACAGTAATCTATGATGCAAGGGATTTTAAGTGGATTCATAGTTTGATATCAATAGCCTGAGGAAAACATGTATCAATGCAGCCTGAGGCCAAAGATCCTGTGTTTCATCTGGAGAAGTTTTCACATTGGAACAGAATGGCGTGTGCCCCCTCTGCTGGTAATTTTGGGTACAACAATATGGCTCATGAAAATCCTGAAAACTAATTTCTTCAAAAGAAAATCCTTTGCTATTGAGAAATGTCCGCCCCTGTTTTACCAAATGACATGACTGCAAGCATTTGTTATTATTACTGAGCATAATTACACGGTCACCAGCTATTTCTAATATATATATATATATATATATATTATATGTTACTGATGTACACTGACCTAAAGGATTATTAGGAACACCTGTTAAATTTCACGTTAATGAAATTATCTAATCAACCAATCATTTGGCAGCTGCTTCAATGCATTTAGGGGGGTGGTCCAGGTCTAGACAATCTCCTGAACTCCAAACTGAATGTCAGAATGGGAAAGAAAGGTGATCTAAGCAACTTTGAGCGTGGCATTGTTGTTGGTGCCAGACGGGCTGGTCTGAGTATTTCCCAATCTGCTCAGTTACTGGGACTTTCACGCAAAACCATTTCTGGGGTTTACAAAGAATGGTCTGAAAAAGGAAACATCCAGTATGCTGCAGTCCTGTGGACGGAAATGCCTTGTTGATACTAGAGGTCAGAGGAGAATGGGCCGAGTGATTCAAGCTGATAGAAGATCAACTTTGACTCAAATAACCACTTGTTACAACCGAGGTATGCAGTAAAGCATTTGTGAAGCCACAACACGCCCAACCTTGAGGCGGATGGGCTACACCAGCAGAAGACCCCACCAGGTACCACTCATCTCCACTAAAAATAGGAAAATGAGGCTACAATTTGCACGATGCACCAAAATTGGACAGTTGAAGACTGGAAAAATGGTGCCTGGTCTGATGAGTCTCGATTACTGTTGAGACATTCAGGTGGTAGAGTCAGAATTTGGTGTAAGCAGAATGACAAACATTAGCCTGACAAGCCAGACCCACATCAAGATATTGGGTCTGGCAACTCACCATTGATGGAGCACAATCCAAGGGGCGGGATAAACAGCTGTCTTTCAAATTCCCTCTGCATGTAATAGGCTAGCGCTACAACCAGGCAGAGCAACGAAGAAGGTAGCGAAGCTAGTTGATAGATTAAACTTTTACCGTATCCGGTCGGTAAAACTCCGAACACATCTTCCTTTTTTAAGAATGATTTCAGTGCCGTTCTTTGTTCTTTTCTCAAAGAAAAGCTTAACTCCAAGTCTTCCAGAAGACCGCTGTTCCCAGCAGCAGCAGCCATAAGCCCGCCCACCAACTCTATAAACGATGTGATTGGCCTGACCAGAGTTTGGTTTTTCCAGCTCACAAGCCAACAGAGAGTGCCTAGACCTCCCTGGCTGCAAAATAAATGTGCTGCCACTAGGGTGCGTCTAAATTTCTAGGTTATGAGAATATGGATCCATCATGCCTTGTTACCACTGGGCTGGTGGTGGGGGGTGTAATGGTGTGGGGGATTCCTTTCGCCTTCAGTACTGCCTTAATTCTTTGTGTCATTGATTCAACAAGGTTCTGGAAGCATTCTTTAGAAATGTTGGCCCATATTGATAGGATAGGGTCAAACACAGTATTAGTATGGTGTTCCTAATAATCCTTTAGGTGAGTGCAATATATACATAGTACCTTGTGTTGATTGCTCATATACAACCACAGAGTGCCTAGCATATTTAGTAATCATTGAACACATCACAGTAAACCTGCAGACGTCTGGGAACATTACCATTGGGAAAATTCGGTGGTAGCAGTTTCCTAAAATGGGCAATGATGAGGAGACCAATTAGGATGAAAAGACACATGGCCTTCCCTCAGTGGAAAAAGATAACATTTACTGGTGGAAATTTACTGGTGGAGTGTAATTAGCCAAGTTTACTGTCCAAGTTATTACCACTAATTTGTGATGCTTGAAAACAAGCCGTTTATGGTAATGGTCCCTTGCCTTGTTCAGTAGGATTAATAATACTAGTGTCATGTAATTTCATGGGAGTGGGAATCAATAATGGAAATGAAAAAAATGGATTGTCACTTAGTCAAGTCATTGTTTGACAGTTTGGCAGGTTGGGAGGTGCTCAAGGTGGAGCTAGTTTTAACTACTTAAATTATAAACAGTTGGGTAGTTTAGTCCAGTGCTTCCCCACCTGGGGTTGGGCCCCTAAAAGGGTCACAAGATAAATCTCAGAGGTCATGTGATGATTAATGGGAGAGGAAAGAATAAAAAACTAAGTTCTGATACACAAATCTGTATTCACTTTTTGGACATTTCTCAGTCCCTTACCCATGTGAGAAGTTCAGAAGCGTCTCTTGCTCTGGTTTGACAGGGCTTGCAGGTTTCATTGATGCTAGATTGTCATTAAGTAGAGTGATTTTGATTTGTTTTGGTTGCAGAGTTTTGTAGGAATGGTGGTGATTTTTTTTGTGTGCTCCGTAGTACATTGTTGAATTTTCGTAGTACAGTATATTGACAAGAGTTTTGTTAAGAGGCTTTTGATTAGCCCGGTCCTACCAGACTCTGGTCCATTTCATTTGTACAGAGAGTCTGGCCACTCTCCATTGACAAGTGTTAACTTCCTTGAAGAAGTGTGAGGAGTTCCTCAGAGACACGAGTGCTTACCAGTCATCACTAATGAAGGGAATCCTAGATTCACTCTCTTATCCAGAGAACAAAGACAGGCACCTACATTGTGCTATTTTGCCAGCCACTACCCTTTTAAACCCATTATAAATCACAATACAGCAGCCATTTAAAAAATCCCACTCTATGTCCTACAAATGAAGGCTGCACGGCCTCAGTTAATATTGATGGAGGCAATTATGGCAAAGATGAAATGCGAAATTAGCATGTTAATGGGTTATTATCGCACAATCAAGTACATTGGTCCCAAAAGACTTTCTTCCTATCCTGTGGCTTGATGGGAACTTTCCCATGTGTTGAAGACGGGAAGGAACAATATATAATGCTTGACAACTGATTAATTGGAAGAATATGAATTATGAATAAATGGTTAATGAAGCCATATAATATTTTGTCCAGTGGCTCAGTCAAACTAGACACGTACTACTGTAATATGTGACTTTGTTTGCAATCACTTTTGGCCATTGTATCATTATATAACTATTTCCCAAAATGTTAGAAGCAATGTGTATCTGAGAGAATTTCTCATTGCAGATGACTCCACTCCGGATTGCCTAATCAGACATTATCCACATTCCACACAATGTAGTTTTACTGTACCATTTGACCACTAGGTGGCACTCTGACACCGCAGTAAAGCAGCCCAAGCAGTCCAGATGTTATTCAAATCTAAAGGTTAGCTTCTTCCTCAGTGCTCACTCTTTACTGTTTGAAAGGTCATCATTTGCAAGCAGATGTAACATTTATGTTGCTGAATCATAATCGTGGTCTGCGACAGGGTGTGGAGTTGATCACTATCACAGTTTGGATGACAGTCTAATTTTCAGACCCTTACGAAGTTCTCCAACGTAACCTGAAGGTGAATGTGGTGAGAAGAGGGCCATACTAATGTTTACAGTGTCCCCTCTCTCCTGTTATGCTCAGAAAATCTGTGTCCTTTGAGTTTTCCAGCAGCATGAAAAAACATTTTTCACATTCACGGTAACAATTTGTCAGAGTTCTCCTGAAAGCAGTGTGGAGCCAGTGTATCAGCTCATGAAGGGATAAATCAAACGTCAGTGTGACAGGGAGCATATGAGAACAGATCCATATTTCTATTAGGCTCCACAGACAGAGCAAAATGGAACTGGATTGCCAAGCATGTTTGTGCATATTTTACTGTAATGTAATGATATTCCTTCTATCTTCATTGGCGTACAGAGAAAGTGAAAGTGATAGAGATGCCCCAATCGAGGTAACACATATATGGACAGACCTACACACACACTATCCGCATCCTCCTCTCCCATTTGATGTGCATGTCCGGAATTGATCCATACAAACCGAATAGATCTGAGCAAAAAAAAAAAAAAAAAAAAAAAATACAAAAAAAAAAAAAAAAAAAAAAAAAAAAAAAAAAAAAAAAAAAAAAAAAAAAAAAATGCTTTTGCAAAAAAAGCAAACAAAAAATTTTTTTTTTGGGGGGGGGGGGGGGGGGGGGGGGGGTGGTGGGTTGATCCATCTGCAGCTGCCTGAAGGGAATGACTGCCAGCGAAGATGAAATCTACTTGTTCACATCTGGTCCCTTTAGCACAGTACGGGCTATTGGCAGGCCACACATCAAATGTGAGCTCTCAGACCCACATGACACAGGTGGATATTGACTGAGCTGCACTCTGGGGTGTAGTAGTAGAAATTACTCTCGGTGCACCAGGGGTGAAGTTTAAGCCCTGCAGTGTGGTTAAAAGAAAAATTGTAGGACGATCATCATAACTGTAGGGTTTTGATTTAAGGTGTATTAGTTGAAAGGTAAGCAGGGGGATAAGTCTCTAGTATCTAGGTGGTTAAAGCATAAAAAAATGAATTTAGGTGATGACCAGCGTTGTGTGTGATGGCTCTGTTATGGAGATCTGAGAGGTTGGTGGTAGTGGCGTATGACAGTTGAAGGCAGTTAACATGGTAACGAAACAGGGGGAGCAGTAGAGTAATAGTAATCTAGTTTGAATTATGCTTTTTTAAGGGAACATTTTGAGGAAGTTTAGGGGAAAATATATATATTTTTTAAATTATTCACAATGTACCATGGCTGGGCATTACACCTCACTGTGGCCGATGGGAGTAAAAGACCCACTATGTCTGCTGTTCCCACCAACTGTATTTGCAGTGGGTGTCCGGCCCAAGAGATAGAGACAGAGACAGTGATAGGCCCACTACAGCTTGATGCACCTGTTTTAAAAGAGAAAAGACTTCAAGGATGATGAGTCACTGGGTTGTTTGGCAAATGCACATCTGTTAACTTCCACACTTCTGATAAAAAAGAAAAACACATAAAGCGCATAGCCTCTTCCCCAAAACTTTTCATTGAGAAGCATTAGGGAGTGTTCAACACACCACACACACACACACACACACACACACACACACACACACACACACACACACACACACACACACACACACACACACACACACACACACACACACACACACACACACACACACACACAAAGTCCCAAACGGGGCAAGGAAATGGTGGAGTAGTGATCCAAACTGAGTTTACTGTCTTGATTCCAAGGTATTAAAAAAATTCCTCCTTGCTCAACTACAGCAGATCTTTAGTGTCTTATCTGCAATCATCATGACACTATAGGCAAAAAAGGAAAGACAGTGTGTGCCAATGTCACTTTCAAGTATGTGTATATAAGAGTGAGAGAGTCTTAAAAGAGACATGCATGAGAAAGTTGTACGGTGTAGCACGAGGTTTTGTGAAGCGTTAAAACAACACTGAGGCATCAGCCACTAGAGGGCAATCAAGCCTGGCAGGGATATCTGTCACTGCAGACACAAAGACAGAATGGCATTAGTGGAGTCAATGAGGTGTGTGTGACACACATCACACAAAAATGTTCTCTAATGGGAAATGAGCATAGTATGCTACACAAGGAAGAGGAAAAACTTAAAGGAAATGCTGATTTTAGTTTTTTTGTACTTTAAAGCAACACCAAAGATTATTTTGTACCTTAAAATAATGTTTCCTAAATCGTTTCAGTGGTTCATCAACTCGTAACAGGGTGAGCGGCACTTCTGCATTCCCTTTGCGGCCTTCTATCTGCTAAAACCTCACTATGCAAGTTTGCCAGGTCGGGTAGCGGATCTGTAGCCTCGTTAGACCGTCCTGATCTCGCGAGCTCCAGTTTTCTACTCGCAGATCAGTCTGGCATCTTGAGATAGAGAAAATTTGGAGCCGTTCGCCAAACGACCGAACATTCAGCGTTGGTTTTGAAGCGGGTTTAGGTGTGACGCAACGAGAAGCGACTGTTCAGTCTAAACAACATGGCGGCTTCCACGGATGAGATGAGCGTAGCTATCACGCAAGTTTTATCCGAATTAGAAAGTATTCCTTCATTGAAAGAAGAGCAAAAAACGGCACTGGAGGCTTTTCCTCGGAGGAAAAGATGTTTTTGCTCTTCTCCCGACTGGTTTCGGCAAGAGTTTGATCTGATTGGTTGATTTGGCCCATCTATCCCCAACATAGGTGGTGATAGACAGATGGTTTATCCAATCAGCTAACCAGTATTTTCGCCCCTTCCTAAAAGTTGTCCAACGGAAAGTTCCCAGATGGATATGCCGAGCAAATGTGAAGCAATCCATCTGGCGGAGTCAGGTTAGCGGATCTGTAGTTCGAATGAGAACGGTAATAGACAATTCTGCTTCCAACCTGTAGAGCAGGGGTCACCAACGCGGTGCCCGCGGGCACCAGGTAGCCCCCAAGGACCACATGAGTAGCCCTCAAGCCTGTTCTAAAAATGAAAATTGAATATTGATATTATCTGTTTCCCACCCCTGCTGTAGAGGGACAGAAAGAGGAAAAGTGCTTTGGTGTTGCTTTAATGTTATAAAATGTTATGGTAAGTTGTTTCATCAATCAAGCATGAGAAACATCCCCCATTCTTCCCCATCAGACCATCTCATATTGAATGTGCGTTATCCATAGGGTAGAAAAGTGTGTTTTTAATGGAAAATCCAAAGCGCAGCTATATGTGGTGAATTATAAAGAAGTGAGACTTGGTGAAGTGATTTATCAAAGGGTACAGGATGCTGCAAACAAAGCTCCCATGATTCATTTTGCAGCTCTTTGTGAAGTATTGTTGTTTGGGTGCTCTCACCTTCGCCTCCTCAGCACTTAGGCCATGACAAATGCAAGTGCCATCTGTGACTAAGGAACAAAAGCAGCAAAAGGCCAGTCAGTTAATACCAGTGGAGGGAGGAAGTCAGCCACACTAGTTGTGATGAATAGATACCGTATTTCCTCTGAGATAATTTTGTATTAGTTGCTTTCTGTGAGGAGACTGGCTGTTCATTTTTTTTCCGCTTGCAGTCAGCACATTTCTTCAGAGAGGATTCAACCTGTTGGCGTGTTTTTGTCTCGCATCTCATATTGTGGCGCCTGCACATGCAGAGACACCATGTACATTTTATTTCTATGGGAGACACGGTCTACACATGTTGAGGTCTTACTGTGTTTGTTTTTACTGTGGACTTTGTGATGTCTGGAGCACTGGACCAAACGAATTTCCCTGTGTGGGATAATAAATGTAATCTGATTCTGGATGGCACTTGCTCTCAGACACATTTTTAAATGGACGCTAAATATTGATACAAAGATACTGATACACAGTAATTAAAAAACAAATGTCCCTTTTTTACATACAGTATACTCTTAACAAACATTTTTGGAGTTTTATTCTGTAATATCTTTTAAAGTCTTAGTCTTTTTTTTATCTTATTCTTATATATATATATATATATATATATATATATATATATCTTTTATTCATGCATTTATTCAATTAATAAAAAAAACACATACTTCAATAAAAAAAACAATACCTCAAATGGCAACATTCATGATGCACATGATTGTGAGGGGCCGAGCATGCTAACATTAGCTAATTAGCATTAAACACATTAAGTTTTGGCAAACCAACCCACAGGTAAACATTGCCATGCCTATTGCCATTCCGCCAGTGTGGCTAGCCAATAAATAGGCCTACATAAACATTATAATGTAGCCTAATGAAATTGTTGTGTCAAAAATCAACATTGGACCTACAGGGTGACATATACTACTCAAAGCTTTATCTTCAGAGATTTTGTCAGTGTGGGAAAAAGGTTCGGACAGCGGATGCCTCTATAGTGGCCACTGCCACTGGACAGCTATAACCCAGATGTGATTACACACGCCCCGACCAATCAAATCCATCACAGTTCAATGTGACAGCCCTTCCCTCAGCTCACCTGCTCTTACTGAAACAACGACAACCGGGGCACAGAATCCATCAGCGTGCATAGTGGTGAAATTGATCACTGCAATCAATATCATCCAGTGAAGCCATTGTCACTGCTGCTGCAGCAGAGAATGGAGGCATCAGGAGTGCTTTGCCTTGTCTGTGAGCCATCTATCTTTAGGCAGGAGCTAGGCATGGGATCAATATGCTACAGGCAGCTCATTTTTCACTGGTAGGGATGAGAGGGCAGAGGGGGAGAAAGGAGAAGGGGAAGATGGGATGATGACAAGGCTTTGCAAAGCTCTCGGGAGGGTCAATCCAAGAGAGCAGAGAGCGTGGAGCAGAAACAGGTGATATGGATGCAGCCAAAGGTGAGAAAATGAGAGAGAAGTTTTGGGTGTGACGTAGGAGTCAATAGTGCAGCAGAGGCTTATACGCTACATAGACGGCAGCGCAGCCTGACAGCTTGTCGATTCAGTGAATTTATAATGAATGTTCTTTTATTCTCCTCTTTCTCTCTAACCTTTCTCCTCTCCTTTACTCCCTTTATCTCACCTTCTTCCTTTCCTCCTGTCACCTCCCTCCTCTCTTCATTTGGAGCATCACTCCCACCTTCCCTTCCCTCCTGCTCTCCCTCCCTGTCACAGACTCATGTAGCCTATCATCCTGAGAGTAAAAACAAAGAGTTATATGAAAGGCGCTTAGTCGTATTTCCTCCTACCCCTGCTGTTGCGGTGTCCTAATGATGCAAATGTTAGGCCGGCTAATGAGCAAGAGTTATGTTTCGGCTGAAGTTTACCGCGCTGCTCGACCACCCTGTCTCATGAATAACATCACGGTGTCAGACTCAAGATGTGTGTTCCTCTCAGCTCACAAATAATGACCATTACAGATGGTCCTTTCTCAAATTACACACAAGAAAAAAAAAGACAATTGTTGGTCCGAAGGAGCAACTGGGCCTTTAAAAGGAAGGTAATGAAAATGAATTTAAAGAATTTAAATGTAAGCAATCTGCCCTGTCTGAAATAACACACACGCACACACACACACACACACACACACACACACACACACACACACACGCACACACACACACACACACACACACACACACACACACACACACACACACACACACACACAGGAATGGGCATATTTTATAAAAACCGACAGATGCAGAATGACAAAGAAAAATAATTCACACAGACATATATTGTTTTATTCACTTTGAGACACACACACACACACACACACACACACACACACACACACACACACACACACTCACAGGCAGAAAGTGTCTAAAAACTTCAGGTAGAACACCCTTTCAATTGTGCAAGTTGCATAACCTTTTGCCTCTGAGTTCATTCTGGCTGTCAACTTACACACACACCTCTAGAGGAGAGTGAAGCCAATAGATGTTGGCTCTGTGTTATTACAATAACCCTTATGGCTGCTTACATTTCTCTCCCTCCCCACATCGTGGCTTAATCCTCCACGCTTTTGCCCTTCAGTTTTTCAAAGACAGCCTGCAGGCTAGAATTGCCCTTTGCTGACTTGTGGCTGACAGTGAATAAGTTCCCCTCTCGTCTCCTCCCTTTTATCTCTGAGATCATACTCTGAGTGGGTCAAGATCAATGGTGCTCCCTGCAAATCTACCCAGACTCTGGGTGCTTCTCATTGACCTTACACAGAGGTAAGTGAACACTCCGACTCTCATCTAGCCAGCTTTTACATCAACTTCTATAGATAAATTCACCCACTGCTCGCAGGGCTTTTATCAAAAAGTCATAGACCATGTTGGTGCAGACCAGTTGCTGCTCTATTTAATTTCTTCTATAGGCCTCAAACTGTAAGCTTCACTCCTGACGCATAGGATAACTGGTCAAAGTCACTCAGGAACACATTAGGTGAAGCTGACGTTAATCTTGTAAGCATTAAAAAGTAAAATAGTGTCATCACTGCTGAATACATAACTAAATGGTTCAGAAGCACAGAGTTAGCCAACTTTTAAAAGTAATACACTTATTGAAAAACTGATACTAGGTGGTCCAGTCTTGTTAAGAAACTTCTATGATTTGTACATTTGAATGCCACTTTAAGGTTTGGTCTAGTGAGACTTACAGGAATAGAGCATTTGGAGCACAAATGACAAATATCCCAATAACCAAGGACATGCTGTGACAGGGGGAGAAATGGCTTTACATAATGGAACAGACAGGACTCTGGACACTGCAAACTTCTTGACAACAACAGAGAAAAAAAAAAATCAATTTCAGGTATGGCATAGAATTAATGTGCTGTATTGACTGGACTGAGGTAAAGTCTTCCTCAGGAATGGGCTGTAATGAAATTGTGTGTCACAATAAATAACCATTGCATTTGTTCAGTGGAGTAAAACAGAATTAAATAACATGCCTAAAGCAGACCACAGCAACAAAGACATCCTTACACGCAGTGAAATATATTTTAAAGGTGCTGTAGGTAGGATTGCAAAGATCCAGGACTTAGCCAAAAAATTTGAACATCGACAACTTCTCAGTCCCTCCCCCCTTTCTGCTAAAGCACAAAATGGTCTCCTAAGCCAAGGGAGAATGAATGCGTGTGCATGAGCAGTGATTGACACGCAGTCAGACATCCCCCCTGGCCCTGATTGGTGCATCTGAACAGGGAGCTGTGGATTTTTGCAAATTGCACTACAGGCTGTAGGTGGTGCCAGAGGAGCTGGATTTTTTTAAATTTTTTTTATTACCTGCTTCATGTACAGTACAGGCCAAAAGTTTGGACACACCTTCTCATTCAATGTGTTTCTTTATTTTCATGACTATTTACATTGTAGATTCTCACTGAAGGCATCAAAACTATGAATGGACATATATGGAATTATGTACTTAACAAAAAAGTGTGAAATAACTGAAAACATGTCTTATATTTTAGATTCTTCAAAGCAGCCACCCTTTGCTTTTTTTGATAGCGCTGCAAACCCTTGGTGTTCTCTCAATGAGCTTCATGAGGTAGTCACCTGAAATGGTTTTCACTTCACAGGTGTGCTTTGTCAGGGTTAATTAGTGGAATTGTTTCCCTTATTAATAAAAAAGCAAAGGGTGGCTACTTTGAAGAATCTAAAATATAAGACATGTTTTCAGTTATTTCACACTTTTTTGTTAAGTACATAATTCCATATGTGTTCATTCATAGTTTTGATGCCTTCAGTGAGAATCTACAATGTAAATAGTCATGAAAATAAAAAGGAAACGCATTGAATGAGAAGGTGTGTCCAAACTTTTGGCCTGTACTGTAGTTCTACTCGAACATAGGGTCAGTTTCAGCAAATATGACAGAAAGTTAGTTATATAAGTCTTACCTACTGCACCTTTAAAGTCTATCTTATGAAATGCTGCATCAAGACAATAAAAGCATGCGAAGCAGTGTGTAAGTGATGCTACTGCCATCCTCGGGCCTAATACAAATCAACACAGCAGAGACAGCAGCCCGGTCCAGATCCAGCTGCAGCTCTCACATCCAATGGGATCCCTGTGAGACCCACTTCAACAAGATGGACGACGGGTACCGAGCTTCAAACTGGGCGCAGTCAGCCCAGTTATCAATGGGTCCGGGCTGAATAAAGAGGTGGTGGCCCCTCGCCTGCTCTTCCTTAATAGGAGGCGCTGCCTGGCTGACAGCAGCCCATAAATAACCCAGTCTGCGTGTCACTGGAAAATAACACACTCACCTGAGCCAACCCAGTCTCACGGCCTCAGCGCACTCACTCAACAGGAGCATGAGGGAGAGGTTAGACGCAAGAATATAAGGGCTCACAGTTATGGGATGGCAACACAGGTGTGTGTGAAGGTAGGTCACTGAAGAACTTATTTAGAATTTTAATACATTTGTTATTTTCATATCACTGGAAATGTATTGTGCCATTACATCAATCGGTGGTATCACATTTGTGGTAAAATTAAATTGAAAAATTAGGCTTAATAGTGCCAGATTTTACATTAAATGTATTGAGACAGTATTGTAGCCTAATCTTTTTCTACCATTCAAAAATGTGACTTTGTGTCCTCGGCTGGTTCTTCCGCCTAAACGTCATTCATTTTTCTTTCTCTGTCAGAGGTGGAAACCAGAACTCGCCTTCACACAGACAGAGCTGTGCAAGCAAGTGATGCCACTTTGCACTTGCAGCGCTTTAACGCAACCCTTTTGATGCCTCTGCTAGGGGGGGGTCCAGTGAGGTTCAGATAGACCCTCATCTGTCTTGTTCAACTCCAGCTGGTTGGTGAAGGTAATGCAGGTGATGGCAGTAGTGTCTGTCCCCACACATAACCTGCCTGGTAAGCTGCCCTCCCCATATGTTGTTCCAGACAGGCACTGTCACAGTTGGTGGAATCTGCCTTACATGTTTATGTCACAAAAAGTTTATTTCAGGAAATGTTGACAATGTTGCATGTACTAGTTCTGTCATAGAGCAAGATCAGAAACCTCTAAATGCTGTGTATTTCATTTTGAGGTATCTCGTTTGGTGCTATGGTCAATGTCAACACGTCCTCTGTGAGCTGTGGCAGAACCTTCCAGGTAGCTTTTTTTGTTGTTATTGCCATAACCAACAAAGCCAGACTGTCACACCCAGTGAGAGCATGGAACATTGGAAGTGCACATGCCTTTGCAGATCCAAGGCCTTTTGAGATATTATGTGCTGCAAGGTGTCTGCATGTTCCAAATGCAAGCCAAGGTACAGTGCCTTCTTTGAGACTTAGTTTGCACCACAGAAACAGCTAGCACACCTCTGAATCAACGGTACAAATCAATATCGTATGACGGACATGAAGTGCAGCCTCCTCATGGCTGCATGGAGACAGAGAGGACAAATCCTGGTACCTTTACTTATAATTGTAAATAAGCAATTAAACGTAAGCAACATAACTGTTAAGATAAATGTTAACAGAATCGGCATTGTTAATGTTTGTTTATGTGCCAAAAGTGTGATTTAGAGACCTGTTTCACTAGCAATGGGAGTGAATTGAAAGAAGGAAAAAGTTTAAAGTGCCCATATTATGAAAAAAAAATCACTTTTTTCTGGGATTTGGGGTGTTATTTTGTGTCTCTGGTGCTTCCACACGCATACAGACTTGGAAAAAAAAACATCCATGCTGTTTTGAGTGAGATACGGGTTTCTGAATGTCTGTCCGGGTGAGCTGTTCAAAATCTGCAGGGCTTTCTACGTCAGTAGCCGAGACGAGGTGGCAAACCACTAGCATGCTACCTCGTTCTCAATGGCAAAACACTGCTACAACACACACAAGTTCACCATAATCTACAAAAGAACTACTTACATGTCCCTGTTCTGCAGGTAGCCACGCAAATTTGGAAGTGCGCCCTCGTTTAGAAGAAGTCTCCCGGCTAATCCTGCCTTGCAACTGACTGAAGTTAGAGAAATAGCCTTTCTTTTACTGTCTATGGAAACAGCTAGCTAGCTGATTATGGTCCTTACCTAGCTACTGTGCATGTGCGAGTGCCAACAAAGATGATACAGAAGTAAGATGTCTCACTCTGTAGCTAAAACAGAGACCTGAACACACAGGGTGAAAAGAGGAGCTGCAGCAGTGTGCAGTACAACAAAAATATGGTGTTTTTTGAAAATTAAACCATGTAAACCAATTCTGGTACAACCTCAAAATACAATTATGAACCTGAAAATGAGCATAACATGGGCGCTTTAACCAACCGTATTCTGCTCACGGGAGCAAAAGAGCAATTGATGATGATTTTCACCTTTTTTTGGGCATATCATGGCTGCGCTGTGTAAGAACCCCAAAGTTCTACCAAAGTTCAATGCATCATGAGCACGGATACTGCATTTGAGTATTCTTTAGTAGTAGGTATTTCTTTGTTCAGTATTTTTATTTGCAAATTTCTACACACGACCCCTTAATGCCTGCACATTGACAACCCAATATAACATTAGTATTCAACCTGAGTTAGTAAAGTGACAGAAATGTACTCAACAGCGTTCGACGTCACGTGATTACCATGCGTCGTGACGTCACGCGGAAGTAATTCAACCAAGATGGCAGCGTCCTTGACACAGGCATGTTTTGATAACAGTCGAGTGTCAAACATCCTCAACAGTTGCAAATGTACGGGCTGTACAACTGACAAGAGAATATTTTGAGAGCGGAGCATGGAGAGACGAGAGTTTGTCGCGTCTCTTGTGGTGAGTTGGCAATTTTATACAAAGTCATGCTTCATGTTAATATTTCTTAAGTCGTGTTTGTGTTCTGCTTACGACACTGCCCTATATAGAATTCATCTTTTTCCAAAATATAGCCGAGTATCCGACAAGCCAGAAACAACGCTTGGCCAAAAGGACCTGTGTAACCTACTGCAGTCATATGTTTGTGATTGTGTGACGAATCTGGCGATAGAGGCAGGCATAGATATAGAATTGTTCTATATCTATGGAGGCAGGCAACAACAACAACTGCTGCTGTTAGGTAAACACAATATACGGAAAACATAGGGACATAACACCGGTTAATGTCCTAACGAACAATGGGTCTTACAGCTCGTGGACTAACGTTACCCAAGCTCGAGAAATACACAATAATACATAAAGTCTGAGGTAGCTAACCGATTTATTATCTATACCATCACAAAGTTAAAAAAAATAAGATAGACAAAACGTTTAACTGCAAATACTTTGCTGTAGGCGGAACCAGCTCTAGTTAAACCAGTGTTTGTGGATAAGCGCATCTCCCTGTGGACTGTCTCTGTGCACGAGCCAGGGGTCGGTGCAACACCACCTTTTTACAAACGTGTCCTCTTCAGATGACAAAGCAACATTTAAAACTCCTTTCAACAGTGTTTTATTTTCTGGCAAAAAGGGGAATAAGCAACATGTTATCAGTTTCGCAAAGAGACAAAGTAACAGAAGAAGTGTGTCAGCTACTTTCACTGTTCAGTTTATTGGGAAAATGAGAACCTATTGGGTCCCTTCACTGACCTGACTATTAATGAGACAAGGAAGAACAAAGGACTATCCTCTGTGTACAGTTTCATTATGTATGCTGCTACTCTATGTGCAATGTTTTCTTTTGGTTCTTTGATGAGGTGCCAGGCAAAGGCAAAACACAGACATGGGTGGTAGAAAGGTGTGTGTGTGTGTGTGTGTAGGTGTGTGTGTGTGTGTGTGTAGGTGTAGGTGTAGGTGTACGATATAAGAGTGTTGTTATAGTGTTGTACAGGGATATAAAGTAACTATAAGTACTAGGGCTAGGCGATATGGAGAAAATCAATTATCACGATATTTTTGACCAAATACCTAAATATCGATAACGCAACGATATTGACTATTGGTGCTTTCACAAAATATTTACACAATGAGATTTTTGATAAATAATCATCAGTAATGTGGATATAATGACTACGTGGGTAAAGGCAAATAATAGAACAGTTACAACAGGCTGGTAAGTTCAGAAAATGACATCACTTTACTGTAATGCAGCCTTTAAAACCAGGAAAAGACAACACTTATGCCATATTACGATATCCAAAATCTAAGACGATATCTAGTCTCATATCACGATAGATATAATATCGATATATTGCCCAGCTCTAATAAGTACATACATTTACAAGTCCTGTACTTGGGTAAAAACATTTTTTAGATCAATTTTTTATTAACAACATTTATCATTCAGACATACAGAACAAATTCCACAATATGTGCCAGGTAGTATCAGATGGTACACAGAACAGAGAAACACAAATTGAACAAGAACACATGGGTACAATTTTGAGGTACTTCAACTGAAGTTTATTGTATTTTACTTCATACTCCTACGAGTAAAGTTTTTTACTGCGCTCAGAGACATTGGTAGGTTATCTGTATTGCAGAGTGCAGCCCTCATCTGTCATCATTACTTACTTCTTATCTATCTATCTATTATCTATCTATCTATCTATCTATCTATCTATCTATCTATCTATCTATCTATCTATCTATCTATCTATCATAGACATTGATTCCTAATCCAATAATGTAACACAATATAAGGCAACTTTTGATACTTGGGTACATTTAACTGAAATTACTTGTATATATATTTTGATGCTGTTACTGTACCTAAAACACGTCATTGTTTTGGTTGTACGACCTGCGTCTTTACTATTTTGGTTCATCCTGACCGCTATCATCAGCACTGCTTACAGCAGCAGCAGATACAAAGTCAGATGAGCCCACTGAACACTACCTGCCCAGCACCAAACAGCAGACAGACCATGTTAACAACTAGCTGGTGAACACAGTGGAGCATTTAGAAGCTAAAGAGGCAGAGGGAATATTACATAACTGCTGGCTGTGTATATATGCAACGGATAACGGATCAGTTTGCCATATCAACTTTATAAGATAATAAATATGTCAGTGTTGTGTTTACAGTTTGTTGCGTTACCCCCCCCCCCCCAATTGACCCCAAAAAATTTATTAATGGAGGTTTAAGTTAAAGATCTGAATATTTCTTCCACTACTGGTGTTATAAAGCGTGTAATGCAACATTATGTCTTACAAAGTGATTGTCTCTCCAGGCAGGGGGCAGTGCAGGGATGTGTGTGGATCTGACCCTCTTTCCCCTGGACACCATTAAGACAAGACTGCAGAGTCAGCAGGGCTTCTACAAGGCAGGGGGCTTCAGGGGCATCTATGCTGGAGTCCCATCTGCTGCTATCGGTTCCTTCCCAAATGGTATGACGCTCATTGTGATAGCTGGATATATGATATGAAGGTTCTTCTTTTGTTGAATCATTCTGAGACCTTACTTCGCACTGCGTTGATCATCTATCCACAAAGTAATTGACTCAATTTGGTGTTTAGAGCCTCTTTTAGCTGTTACACATTCATTTATTTAGTTTTCTTGCCTGAAGTCACAGCACAGAGAAAATGAGTTTGAGTGCCACTTTGCTGACTTTTACTGACTTTGCTGACTTTTGCTGACCACACACACACACACACACGCACGCGCACTCACACCGCAGTTTCTCCCCTGTCAGTGGTAGTGAGGGATATTAATTGCCGTATGCTGGTTGACTAATGGGCCTTAAATGGCTGTGGTTCTGCTTGGTTTCAGCCGCTGCTTTCTTTGTCACCTATGAATGCACAAAGTCCCTGCTCGGTGCTGGTGAAGTGCTAGCAGCACCACACGTGGCGCCTGTCACTCACATGCTGGCCGCCTCCCTGGGAGAAATAGTAAGTATTTCTGTCCCTCATTCTCCATACTTTTGCCTCCTCTAATTTAGATTTTTTTACTCCTCTTTCACTGTGCCAGTACACTTTTAAGTCATGTTTATTTGTGTAGGCGTAATTCATTTTTAGTCGTTCCATTCTTAGAGGGCCAGCTGCTTTATGTGCTTGTTGTTTTTCTTTCCTTGTTTCTCTCTCACCACTGTAAGTCCAAAATAAAAACCACCGGCATGTCTGTTGACATCATTGCTTTAAAATTTCGCAGACCACTATGCAAGGGGGCAGCGGGGGGTCGGGGCTGTAGGCCCCGGGGTCCAGCTGGGTAAGTTAAGGGGACTTCCTCAGGACTGTCCCAGCATTTTCCCCACTCGCTGTGTAAATAAGATACCATTAGTGCCTATTTACCCATCCACTTTCCCAGACTCTGACAATTTAGTCTGGGGAATTCAGGCTTGAAAACCAACCAGGCGCAGTGCAATATTCTTAGTCCATCCTGTACCAATCACTCGCAGTGAACCACAGAATCTGAGCCATATGGGGGCCCCGCGTATTCACATTGGCATAAAGGGGGGTAGAGGAATGGGTGGTATGGAAAGAGAAATGCCCCCCTTCTATACCACCATGGCTTTCTTCAAAATACTAGGTTTTTAGTATTCATTGCTTTTGGATGGATGTAATTTAGCCAAGTTTTGCATGTTTATGAAATAGGATTATTCCACATGGGAGGGTGTTCACTATGCTGGAGTTTATGTATGTCTTGGTGTCTCATAGTGTTAAGAAGAGGACAGATGTTACTCTTATAGTAGCACAAATTCAATAAGAGTGTTTTTTTATCCTCTGACTGTTACAATCAATGTAGCAGTTATTGCACATACTGTAGGAGTGTAGCTAATAGCGATGTGTGCACGTTTCCTCTTTTTGTCTGTGGCACAGTCCAGATGAGTGTGAAAGGTGAGCCTGAGGTTGCGGCTACCTTTAACCCCTTCCCCGCTGTTCTGGATTTAAGCACATCAAAGGCACAAATCCTCGGAGTGGAGCTGAGCAGAGCAGGGGCGGTATCCCACTGCATTCTGGGAACTGGATACGTCTTGTTCAAAGGGAGTAATCTTCAGGCTTAGCCATGAAAGGCCTACCCTAGCGCTGCCCTGCAAGGCCTAAACGCCCACACTATGATGCCATCGCTGCCATATGATTCTGTGCTAAAAGTTATTGTGCTGAGGTTCTTACATAAGCTTGACTGAATGTTGGCCAGGTGACATGTTATGTCATGTGCTGAAACAATTAGTTGATTAATTGATTAGTCGATTGATAGAAAATGAATCGAATCAGCAGAATATTCTGGATTTCTAGCTTTTATATCATCGTAAAATTAATACCGTCTGACTTTGGACAGTACAGACAATTTTAAGAGGTCATCGCGGCCTATGGAAAATTGTGGGAGCCATTTTCACAACTACTTTCTTACATGTTGTAGAAATGATTCTTGAAACAGAAATAATTGATAGTTACAGCCCTAGTTGTGTCTCCTTCTTTATCATTTACTTTGTGACCGTAAAGGTTGTGTTTTGTTATATTTCGGTGCAGTAAGTTCTCTTATTTGGCGATATAAAACCACCCAGGCACAAAGATACACACATACAGAGTTCTTCTTACCTCAGTCCAAATTGGAATTGCACAAACCTCACTGTCAACATTAATGCAAACTCAAAACAGATTTTCAACGGCATTATGTGTCATCTTCCACTCTGCACTATATGTTCTTTTCTGCCAGTATAAGACAGGGTCACTCGTTTTCATTGTGTTTCTCTGTCGCTCTTCCACCTGCTTGTCTCTCTCTTGCTGCGAGCAGCTGGGTGCGTGGGCAGCCTTTGACACACAGGAAGATGAAGACGACGATGCAAGTTGTTATTTGGTCCTTATTTGACCCCTTCCGTTCTTTCATCAGCCAATGATCCTTACCCCAGGAGGCCATTTAGTTGTGTTTTACAAACTGTTTCCACACAGCAACATTTACAACTGACGCTTTATGGGACTTATTGCTTTGCTAATTCTATGCCCAAGCCTCCCTCTAGCTATGATGCGCTGGACTTGGCACAAACTTACTAGATGTGTATTAGTGTATTATTATCATACCAGAGGGAGTTGTAGCTCAGAATTCATGCTGCATTAAGTGTGAGATGGGAATTGAAAGAAAGAAGAGAACACTTGCACAAAAATAAATATTAGCAATTTGTATGTCTGAAGTCGAGCCGTCGGTCTAACAGATGTTCATCCAAGGGGGAGGAGGAATGGTTAAGCATAAACACTAAGAATAAGCATTGTCACAGTAATCACCATATCTGAAATACTTGTCAGAATTATAACGTAAAGCAATCATCATTTTTACAATAAGTGTTAAGACCTAAATATGTTCCACATTAGATTCAGTATCACAAGTGGTGGAAATATGTTCTTTTAAATAATAAAGATATAAAGCAGAAATGTACTGCAGCTGTTTGATTCTGGTCTTCAAATGTCATAACTAATGCCCTTTCTATATGAACCTACTTAACGCCGGCCTTAACTTGTATGCAGAAGCAGGGCAGACAGAGACAGGGAGGACAGAGAGGAGGACAGTCATAAGTTGTAGAGAGAAAGAAGTAGAGAGGGTCAAGACAATGAGAGAAATCCCCCCCCCCCCCGGCAGAAGCGTCCTGGTGTTTGTGTGAGTGTGTTGGTGGGACGTTCCCATAAAGAATGTGTAAGCTGATGGCGTCTGTCAGGCTCTAGCAGGCTGTTATCCAGCCATTAGATCAGATTTATCTTCATTCCCATTCGCTCGACGTCCGCCCTGAAAGCTCATTTGTCAAGGCCAGACGGCAGGTTTCTCTCGCATCTATAACCCCCCACCCCCACAACACCAACACCACACGTCTGAGGGAGGATGTACTGGAAAATACAGTGTGACATGACAAGATGGGGGGACAGCAAGAAGGAGGGAGCAGGAGGGAGGAGTTTTGTGGGTAGAAACTGGCAGCCACTTAACTTGGCACTGAGAAATAATCCATGCATTGCCTTCGAGCAGCGCCACGCTCAGTGATTTATTGGCTGTTGTTTCAAAGTTGGAGACTCGGTGTCCTCATCTCTTCCCTTTTTCTGCATGACCTTTTTTCTTCCATCTCTTCCTTCCTTCCTTTGTCGACCCGTATCTCAGTCTTACTTGGTACTATGTGTTCCTAAAACTGGGTGTGTAATCAAAATCCAGAAAAGTCATGGGAATTTGGTACTGGTACATGTGATGGTACAAACTGTACTGTCTTTTAGGGGCAAAATATGTAAATTGTGGGGTCTAGACAGGCTGTACTTAATTGTATTTGATTTGACATTGAGGAGTGGGAAGGCACAATTTTTCCTCTGTAGATTGGTGTAACAGCAGATGTTAGCAGTGTTTTAGAGCATGTTTACTTCCACTTATTTTATCATGATCGAAAGAGATGTGTTACGTAATGGTTAAGTTGTGTAGCACATTTATCAGCTGGAGTTATTTTGTTTATAAGTATGGGCATTGTTAAAAGTAATCTAAGCTAAAGTTGGGGACGTTTTTCTCAGTCCTTACTTTATATGTTTGACTGCGGCATTTCCTCTTTGGCAAAGTTTTAGTGGTGAATGCCGTATAGTTTAATGACAGATTAATCCAAATCATTGAGGCACTTAACAGTTGTTGCAGTCTGTTTGTTTTTCTTACCTGTTGTCTCTTTATGGTGCCCAATGGTAATCCTGTTCCTGATTGACTGACTACTGTGACCAGATGGCCATGAGCGGTAAAAGAGGGATGTAGCAAAGGAGGGGAGGACGGAGGGATGTAATGACTCATTCTGCGAATTGATTCGCTGGCTATGCCCATAATGTGCTGTGAGTCTCTGCTAATTTCCCATTCCTTACTGCGGTTCGCCCATGATTGAGCGCCAGCTTCTTACCTTGTTGTTTGGCGGCCAGTGCTGGAAATTGAAAACACGCTCTGTCATTTGGATTAACAACAACAGGCCAAGGGAAACTGAAAGGCTCCAATCACAGGCAGACAGCCTCCTAATTAACACTGCCTGACGAATCCAACAGCTTGTAAATAAAGATGAATGGTAGCTGGAATTTTAAAGACTGCCAATGGGTTTATAATAAGTTTACATGCCAGAGGTAAGAATTGAGAATGAAGGGCAAGCAAAGTAGGTGAAGAAACAGATGTCTGTCATCCTGACAGCTTTCCACCTACAGCCCTCCCCTAAGTGTGAGGTAACAAGCCTTACTTGTAATGAGGGACACCTACCTAAATCTTTCTTTTGTTTGTTCTTTCTTTCAAAATGTGACAACATACTGCATCTACATCTCCACAAAGGATATGCCTCTATTATCCTTTTAAGCCCCAGCCGTATTTTATCATGCCCTGATTCATCACCATTGTTCCCCTGTTTTCAGAGATCTGAAATGGCCTCCGAGGCCTGCACACTTTATCTTCTATCCACTCAACATCATTCTCCCCACCCCTAGGCGCGCAAATTACTCCCAAATAAACAATGTCCCTAATTTATTTGGTATAATCTCTGGCTCATTCTGCCTTCCCCTCTGCAGTGACAGGAGAGGAAAGGCCATCTCAACTCCAGGCCTCCCATCCAATTACCTCCAGTAATTGCTTGTCATAGCCACTTTCTTTCTATTAAGCTGCCTTATACTGGTCCTTTGGAGAATTGGTTTGGTGAAAACATGATGTACAACGTATTATAAATGGTAACTTGACCAAAGGGAGGGCAAATGAGATCTCCGAGATGGATGCAGCCAGTTTAGTTATCACAAGGAGGTGATGCAGGTTAACGTTTAGCCACTTGGTGGTACTGTTGCACCATGGTTAGGTTGCTGCTAGACTATGGCCATACTCACCTGAAATAGCAATAAGAGTTGCCCTGAATTCACACTCATTTAAGTCTTTTGTTTTTGCTCTTATGTACAGAGAATGAGATTTATATGCTCATTGTGTATTGAAAAGAGGAAGAACTGGCATTTGCCTGCAGCAAAAGTGATACGGTGAAGGGCAAAACAAATATGAGAAATTAACCAAATAATAACCAATAGTCAACAGGATATTTATAGATACAGAGCCATAGCTGTGCATGTACAGCTGTGCATGTTATGGCTGTACAGTCTTCTTCAGCTCAGTCTGTGATTTCATTTGACTTCCAGGACTGCTGCCTTATCCCTTCTCCTTTTGTGCTCCACATATATTCACGTTCTTGCTCATAAGGTGTCCTTGGTGTCTGGCAGAGGAGACGAGTGGCTGACAGACAGACGTGAGCCCTCTAACAGCTGTCGGGTTAGCCTTCTCCCCCTCGCAGAGTATGGCAATAGAGCCTTATCCCCTAGGGGCTATCACCTCTAAAAATTCTGATGGGGCCCAAATGCTAAATCAGTATGGATAGCTGTATGGAGAAGAAGCAAAACAGGAAAGCTGTGCATTTTATCTTTATTGAGGTGCCTGCTTCACTCTTTCTCTTTGCTCCTCTCTCTACACCACGCTGCCGTGGCGAAGATGGCACTGGCAGACTGGCATCTGTATGACCAAGGGGAGTCACAGCAAGGGGGCGGCTCACCAATCGCTCTGTAAGATTGCTTGCAGTTAGCCGGTATTTCCGCTCTGATGCAGGATAAATGGGAAATCAAGTCGCCAGGTGGGCAGCTGTGCCTGCCTGCCTGCGTGCCTGCCTTTAGGGCGGTGGGAGTTATGAAGCATAACTATTCATGTCTATCTTCACTATCTGTTGGTAGTCCATATTTTTGTTGACATATGGTGGATGGGTTGGAACTTGTAGCGGGGAGTTTGGTTACCGAGGTGTGCACGTGTGTGTCTGGGTCTCACCGTGTGTTTGATGGAAGCAGTTCTTTGGACACAGATACTCTGTAAGCCTGATGACCTTTATACCTGTTGCCCAGGTGTCATGCCTGCTGTGTGTGCCATTTTGTTAACTGGCCCGATTGGACGCTAACTAAAGCTCTCCTTAGCCTGCCAGCTTGATGTAATTGCTCTCTTCAGGCCGTGCCATATAATGGTCACCTGCCATGTAGAAAGAAATAGAGGCTAGTATTATGTTAAGCACAATATGGATATAAAAGGCCCTTAAGAAGCGAATACAGTACTGTAGATTGAGATTGTATCTATTCAGGCAACACCATTGGACAGTATCTGGCCAGTCTGGTTACCCATGCTCTTTCCATCCTGTAGGTGGCATGTCTAATCCGGGTGCCCACAGAGGTGGTCAAACAGAGGACCCAGGCTTCACCCTCATCCACCACCTACCAAATGCTGCTGGCTACACTCAGAGAAGAGGTACACACCAATCAAAGGCACTTTCTTGAAGGATAACTCTGGTTTATTACAACTTTTATCTTTTTTTCCTGTGGTTTTGGCCACCATTCCTATCAGTAATAATGGAGGCTTTTAGACCATTTTAACAAGTGGTTGAAGCACAACGACACCTTAATCCTAGCCCAGCTCTCAGCACATACTTTAATGAGTCAAATAATAATAGAATAAGAACTAAGTTACAATAAGGGGTAATTCAAATGTCTGTGCTTGTAATACATGTGTGTTGTGTTCTGTTATCTCTGAGCAGGGTGTCCGGGGCTTGTACAGAGGATACAGGAGTACGGTTCTCAGAGAGGTAGGATACATTTTTCTCTCTCACTTTCATGCTTTTATTTTAGTTGGTCTGTCTGCCATTCACCAGTGATAGTAATCACAACCAAAATGACAACCAATAATAGTAGTTCTAAAGCAGATCACACACTTATATGTCTGTCTTTGGTAAAGTTTCAGGCAATTTGCAAAGTACATCTTACAGATTCCATTGAAAGCTATTTCAAGTGTTTCTACTAAAGACAATTACCAATCTCCTTGCAGGCTGTGTAGTGAATTCTTTTTGATAGGCTGGGTGAATATTGAGGCTTTCCACTCTTCTGACTGAAGACATTTTAATTTCTCTCGGGCTTTATTGAGGTTGGAAATATTGATTTAAATTTTTTTTTTTCATCTCATTCAATTACTATGGCAAGATGCTCTTCCTCCTATTAGAAGTGCATCTGATTAATTAATGCAGTTAGTTGTGTTATAAATGCAAAACAAAACACGGATAAATGAGCGTTGGGCTACGCTCCCTTGATGGACACTCACCTTTTTGTAATGAAAAGCCTCTCTAGTTCTTTGATTCATGATCTTCTGTTTAATTGCACCTGCAGTGCATGATTAAACAAAATATGAAGCCAAAGCTGTATAGATCTCTCAATTTTAGCTCCACCCTCCCACCTGATAAGTTTCAATAGAACTGGAAGAAGAGATGAGAAAGGGAGGCAGAGACGGAGAAAGAAGTATATGAAGGTGACACTTGTCTTTCCATCCTTTTTTTTGGGGAGGGGGGTGAGGGTGTAATCTAGTCCCCTCCGCTGTGCTAGCCTGTACTTATTTTCTGCCTCACTAAACTGATGTTATTCACGCAAATTCCATCTGGACAGCCGGGGAAAAAAAGGACAACAAGACACTGTGATTTCTCCGAGGGGCTCTGAATAAATGAATACATTTGGAGGCTGGCGCACGGCCTGTGTGCATACTAACACTGGCAGATGAAATGCAACGGTGGCGGCAGGGATTTGGGGCGCGGGAACGGCAAGGGATGCTCCGCGGTGATTGGCTTTGACGTGTGTCAGGAAGGTAATTCATTTTCTCTCGGCCTCCTTCGCTATCCGCCTATCTCCCTCCTTTGGACAAGCGACCCTGTCAAGATAAGTTTGTTTATGTGGTATGGCGTGGCGCCTCCCCCCCTCGCTGGCACACTAATTGGGGTCCTCTCTGGGCTATGTATTCATTTGGGTTCAGAAGGCATTTCTGATGGGCATGATATCAGATTACTGCAGGATGTGTGAGGATCGACCACGGTGGGTAGGCTGGCCTGGTGGAGGCGGGACTGATTTAGTGATCCAGTTCCCATTGTAGCACCAACCCACATCCAGATCATCATATCTACCAGAACAAGTTTTAAACAGTTATAGTGGATTTTACACATCACACTCTAACAATGCCCTAAGTTTTATTTCAACACCATGTCAGGACTTTTGACTAATAGACATTAGATTCCCTTTTTCTTTTGCACCACATTAATCTTTACTGTGGTCTGCCCTCTCCTTAAAAGAACATGTCAAATTGTCTGCTGTGTCTGCACATTTTGGGTTCCAGCTGAATAGAGCATGAAATAAATGAGGTTCAGATTGGGGTGAATACAGTTGTTCTGTGAAAAATGACTATTCAACTCTGTAAAAACGCAGGTTTATTAATGAACATCAGCAAGACTTTGTTCAGGATTTTAAGTAGGAGTACACTTGCTTATATATATATATATATATATATATATATATATATATATATATATATATATATATATATATATATATATATATTATATATATATATATATATATATATATATATAATATGCTGTTCATGTGGTCTGGGTGTTAATTTGTTTTCATTTTATGACAATACAATTTATCCAGACTCTACTTAGAATGAATCATCTGGTGATGCATGTCATTTTGACAGGATCCTGCATTCCAAACTCTAACATGACACCCCAAGTTTCTCCTTTTGAATGATATCACCTTTCACCACTAGATGGCATGCTAAGATTATCGCTGCCTTAGACGTTTGTGCCAGATTTTCTCTCATTTCACTCAAATCCCCTCTCCTTCTGTACTTCTCCCCCTCTTTTTTGCTGCCTCTCTGCTCCCCCATCACACCAATCCAGCTTTATGACATTTATGAGCAGCAGTCACTGCACTAAAAATGATGGCTTTTTTTAATGGTGAGCCCTGTATTTTTCTGATCTAAAGTGCTGTGAGGTGATCTTCGATTTGATCTGAACTGCTCCAGTTTGAGTAATGAGCCTGAGATGGGTTATTAGATAGTAATTTAGTAATGTGGTGGTGTGGGGGCTGTGGAGGGATAGGTGTAAGTAAAGCTGACAGTGTCTGACACAGTCGACTGAAGAGCCTGGAACATCGTCTGATTGACTATTGCATACGGCCACGCTACGTATAATTCTCATACTTGTGCTCTTTCACCTACTCACTCTGAAAGCCACTTTATCTAAATCCATTTTCACTTATTTAAATGGGTAAGCACGCAGACAAGGAAGGTAATTAAGCTAGCTGAATGAGACTGAATGAAAAATGTGTTTCTGGTCTTCCCTTTACCGGTCTGATGTATATTTTTCCTTAGCCAGCATCTGAATCAGTCTTAAAGTTTCTCCACCCTAACAGCTGGGACCTGGCAATCCGAGGTACAAGATCTGGCGGTAGGGCTTATGAAACACCTCTCCATCCATGCTCCTCCCCACTACATCTCTGCTTCCTCTTCCTCCCTATCCCCCTTCTCTTCAATCCCCTGCTGATCCCTTCTCTGCTCCGTCTATCAGGGGGTTTGGCTGTAATGAAAGACTGAATTGGATTTTTACAAACAGGCCAAATTACATCCAACTTTGGGATTTCTGCAGTTATGTCTTGTTTTATAACTGATTTTAAAATGTAGTGATCTGTTTCAAGTTTGTCTAGGGCTGACTTTGAGCTACAGATGGGTGGCTGACAAATTTAAGGAAAACCAACTTAAAGTGTTTTGGCGTTGGACCACCACAAGCCTCCAGACCAGCTTCAGTGTTCTTTGCGAGAATCTGCATATTGTTTTCTTGATTGATTAATTCATCGTTTGGCCCATGAAATGTAAAAAATAAAATGTCAACTTTTGAAAGCCCAAGTTGACATTTACAAACCATTTTTATTGTCAGACCAAGAGGCCAACCCCAAATATATTGTATTTAATATCCTAGAAAACCAAGAAAACCAGCAAATATTCACTACTTAGTAGCTGTAACCATTGAATGTTTGGCATGTAGCATGATAAAAATCATCTTTGTGTCTGAATATACTCTCAGATCCCATAGGGTTACAAAAATGACATTAAGGATTATCAAAGTAGATGCTGATTAATATTCTGTCAATAATTCACAAAGGTGATGTCTTTAAAATGCTTTGTTTTGTCAGATTAACAATCCAAAACCCAAAGCTATTCAGTTCTCCATAATGTGAACACAAGGAAAACTAGTCTTCACATTTGTAAAGCTGGAAGCAATAAAATATTTCGCTATTAGCTATATTTTAGCTTGAAAAATAATTTTTGAAATAGCTGCCTATTAATTTCTGTTGATCAACTAATTGTTTCAGCGAACATCAGAACCCTGGCACGTTTCCTAACTCTCATTCTCTTCGTCCTAGCTAGGTCCTTTTGCCCCTCAGGGTTCTAGTCCAACCTCCCCTTCAGTGTGTTTGATTCCCCTTGTTGTTTACCCCCTTGCTCAACTTCAGTCATGCTGGAGTCCGCTTTTAAAAGGTGGAACTCTGTGTCAGTTTGCATGTTTGTGTGTATCACAATCACAACTGTGCAATGATGAGCTTCGTTTTTAATAAGAAGGGGAGGAGAAAAAAAAAAAAAAAAAAAAAAAGAAGAAAAAAAAAAAAAAAATAAAGAGGGGAGAGTGATTACATGGAGTTATGTTAGTAGGCAAAAAAAAAGAGAAGGGGGGGTGTTGGTTGTTTGGGAGGGGGGGGAAAAAAAAAAAAAAAAAAAAAAAAAAAAAAAAAAAGAAAAAAAAAAAAAGGGGAGAGGAGAAAGAAAGAAAAGACTCATTTTTTTATAAAAAAAAGGGGAGAAAAGAGAGAGAAGAATATCCTGTCTGTGTGCACTGATCCACAGAGGCTCATGTTTATACACCCTCATATGACTAAGACAGAGCAGAAAGAGGGAAGAGAAGACAGGGCAGGGGAAGCAAAAAGTGTTTATTTTCCTCTACATATGTAAAGGCAGGATTTGTGGTACCCGTGTGAAGGAGCGAAGGCTTCCTCCTGCTTTGTGTTTAAAGTTGGACCTCGCCAGAGCAGCTGCCATTAGTCTCTCGGAGCCAGACAGCAAACCAACTCTTCTAAATGGCTTCAACACCTTAAAAAAGTTAACAAGACTAGATTAATTGAAATGGAAAATGTCACAAGATGACACTGGAAAAAAAGAGAACCCAAACCAAGGAAAATGTTAAACTGTTGGTTGAAAATGAAATATAATGCCTACCAGTAAGATGACTGTGTTCACTTATATTGTGCCATTTCTTGTTTAATTTTGGGCAGTTTGTAGAGCCATTTTCAATTTGTTGCTGCTACAGTTATAGTATAGGTAGGGATGGGTATTGTTCAAAAAATGTTCGATTCCTGTACCGATACCAATATCGTGACTTTGATACCGGTTCTTGAACGATACTATTTTCAATAACAATTTAAAAAAATTCATTTCATCAAAAAGCAATGACAATATTACACATTACAGCACAAATCGACTTTGAATTTATTTTTCAGCTCCTACTGTGTGAGCCCCATCTCTGTGCGTAGCGTAGAGTTTTTCCAGTGCGTCTCTAAGACGTGTAACGTTAGACGGCCAATCACAAACATTATAAAATCTTGGTAGAAGCATGCTGCGTTCCGGTTGGCTCACTGATGCTGATGAGATTTGGTCCTTAGGTATTGAAATTTGGAATTCAATGACGAGGCATTTTTCGATACTCGATACTAAGGAGGCAATTCGGCCGGTGCCTAAAAAGTATCAAATTCGGAAACCAGGTCTAAGTATAGGATTTATTAGCCTCTGCGAGTCAGTAGAACAATTGCCAAAGAAAGGCTTTTTGGCTCTATTGGTTTCAAAGATGGAAGTGAGTGTTTTAAAGAATATCAGCTACTGGTGCTACCATATCTGTTTACATTGTGATCAATGAGTCGCTTAAGAGTCGTGAGAGAACCTGTTGACCTCTGTAGATCCGACCCATTGACATGACTTGACCTATAGAAGGATGTGTGACTGCTTCTGTGATAAGGAGAAACAATAGAATAGAGTGTCAGCAATCTAGGTGTTTTGAATGTATTGTCTGTATCTGGAATTGAATTAGCAGAGTGCACATACACACATATACATAAATACATACTCTTCAACTTAAAACACTGTTGGAAATGTTTTAATATTATTTTATAGGAATTCAAAGGCAACCAACAACACAGCTATAGAGAGGCCTCAACCTGACGTGTCTATTCACGTTGTGAGTTTCTTTGATGAATCACTATCTGTCTGCCTGCTGGAATATCATTTTTGAACCCTCATTTGAGTTGTTTGCAGGTCGAGCCGACCCTTGTTAGGAGAATAATAGCCTTTTTAAGCTACAGAGAACGATTCGTCTTCGTCACTCGATGATCTCTATCACTTTACCACAGACACAGCGGGGATTAATGGTTTACTCCCACTGTCACTCTGGATGACGGATGCATGGGCTTCTGTTCTTAGTGGCCAGGCTACACCTGCCGTTCACATTAGTGTAGTTTTGTGAATACAATTGTATCTTCTCTTTCTTCTGTGCCTCATCGTACATCCATGCTGGCCCATTCACCTGTATTACATTCCCCTCATGGATCCAGTCCTCCTGGGGTAGACATTGGCATGGTGGTTTTTGCTGCAAATCTAACTAAACCTTCCTAAGATCAACATGTGGTCTTATTAATGACTTCTACAGTCGGATGTATTTAAGGAGTTTGCTGCCATGTTGTCAGACCCCCACTTGTGCTTTCTGCTCAGTGCAGACTTGGCTGAGGGACAGTGCAGTGCTTTCTGCAGTTCCCTGTTGAGGATGATGCATTGGAAGTCTGTGCCACTAAGAGCCATGGATCACAGGCTTATGCTAAGTACATTTGTCCCCATTGAGCTCTTCAATCCACTCAAAATCCATCATTGTGGCTATAATTCGTGCATTTCTGCGTTTCTGTGTGGAGACTTATTACCAATACCTATTGCCAGACAAGACATTTTTTCCAGGAAAAAAACAGTACAGTTTTTTTTGACAGCTCTAGTTGTTTTTATGCCTCTCCCCTCTGCTGTATGTGTGAGTACTGTGGACATGACCACAGTGGCCATGTTAGGCAGTGTGTCTATCCGGGTCTCGGGTCTATGTTTGCTTCCCATAACTTTACTTTCACATGTGTTTCCAATAACACCCAGCCACGACGGCCTGGCAAGGGACTGAGGGTGGGGGGGGTGGGAGGATATGTAATGGAGGGGGGTAGTAGGTCTGGAACGCAGGGAAAAGGGACAGCAGTGGTTTGGATGTCATGTGGAAGGAAATATGTGCATTATATATGCATTATTCCCCTGACAGCAGTTCTTGCGATGCAGATTTTGTTTGAATTGAACACCTGTTCCACTTGAGTGTAGACGCCATTAAAGTGACATAATAACCTAACTACCTAAATACTGTAATCCCATCTCAGTCAATCAGCCTATTATAATGTCACTGTAAGGAACCTTTACACGAGTTAAACCTTTAATCAGATCTAAATCACGGTAACGTCTTATTTTCACTTTATCCTGACAGAGTTAAGGGAGTGGAAGGAGGATGAATCAGTGTTGTGCAATAGCCAGACACGCGGAAGCACCCTGTAATTACAGCACCACTTTAGTAGAAGCAACGATGCTTCCAAAACGTGTGTGTGTGTTTGTGTGTTTGATATGGCCTGTGAATTCAATTGGCTTTTGGAATGTACAATGTGCATATTTAAATTAGATTACAATTTGTAGGGCTGTTTTGTAGTTTGCGAGGTTTCCTGTTGCATAAGTGCCATTTTTCCCAGACAGTCATATGAGGCTCTCCAGAAGCAGCACCTGCCCCCCCCAGCCAGGCAAATGTCTGCCCCCTTTTCCTCTATCACAACCATCATCGTGCTAGCAGAAGTTCTTACAACCCAAAAGCATCTGGAACAGACCACCTGAATGTCAAGGGTCATGCTGTGATGTCACTGCTTAATGTCTAATGGAAAAAAGAAATATAAAGTGTCACTCGCACCCCGAGCGTTCACCTCACTCAACCCCAGGAGAGGTTAGGAGTTCAAACCAATTCATAATTCACACATTTACTGCAGTCCAAGCTGGAGCTGCTGTTAATGTGAGCCAAGGGGATTACATGGTTTTTATTATTTGTGCTTGATATACCACAATAGTAATTCAAACCAATGTCCGATTAATAACAGAATTCAGATTTTATTTTTTTTTACATGTTTGGTGCCAACAATGAGAAGGTCTTTACCAAACAAAGAAGCATTCTTCTTGTAAAAGGCCTTTTTTTTTTTTTTAGAGGAATGGTAACCATCAATCGTTCCACCACTATAGTCCAGACTGAAATATCTCAATAACATTTGGATGGGTTGGCATGAAATACGTACAGGTCCCTTCATGGTCCCCAGAGGATGCATCCTACTGACTTTGGTGAGCCCCTGACTTTTCATCTAGTGTCACCCTGAGGTTAACCGTTTTGGTTTTGAGATACGTAACATGGCAAATATATATAAAGTGTAAATCAATAAAATGACAATTCTGTTTGAACATCATGCTAGCTTTGCATCTCAAATATTTAATTTGAGGAGCCTAAAGATGACATGTTGGTGCAAGGAATGTGTTACTTCTTAATGAAAAGAAGATAATCTGACTTGATGACTAGCAACCTGCAACCGATTGATAAGGTCCATGCAAGGTTTTGTTTGAATAACTCTTCTATCTGTGTGTGCGTTTTCAAATTGGCTGCGTCACTGCCAGTATACCCTTCTCTCAGTATGGAGATTCTGTTATTTCCAGCTGTGCTTCTGCTGTTCTTATCTGATTCCTAACCGATAAGATGTGTTTCTGTTAGTGAGAAACATTTCAGTTGGCCGGCAGGCAGTGATTGGTTGGCTGGAATGACTTTGGTCTGTGTTTTATTGCTGTGGGCACTGCTCCCAGAGAACTGTGTGTGTGCGTGTGCATGTGCCATGCAGGAGATAGCAACGCAAGCAGCCTTATTCTGGCCCTTCCTGCCCTATTTACTCTAGTTTGCGCTCTTTCCTTTGAAAGGAACTCTTACTTCTTTAATGAGGCTATTTAACAGTCTTAAATGTTACCTGGAAAAAATACCTGGACAAATACATACAACGCTTTCTGTTTTTGTCCAGCTTTTGGCTATTGATAAAGTACATAGTATTTATTGCAAATGCTGCCCTGGTGTGATGCAGACAAATGTTTTGCCTGACAAAACAACCACAATTTTACACATGCAGTTAAAACACAAAAAACACAAAACAACTGAACTACAGTGACATTTTTGTGTGACTGGCTAGAGTCCGACCAACTGGCTGACATTAGCAGATAACCTATGCTAACATGTTAGCAACTATTTAAGCTCAACAAATGAGATTCCTTTACATTGTTGGCTGTATACAAACATGGGTTGGTTACACACTCACTTAATTAGTAGTCAAGTGCTCTCTTGTTTCTCTAAACACTGATTGTGTCTTAACAGTTTATCTTTGAAAAAGCTATTTGTTTTGTCAGAATTCCTTTGTGCTGCTGTCCACAATGGAATCTGACAGAAATATGCAGCCTGTGGTAAAGTTAACTACACCATAATGGGTTGGTTCTGTTTATCAGAGCTGTGTGTTCCATTTGGGCTAAAGGCCCTGACACGCCAAGCCGACGGCCGGGGACTAGTGGCGTTGCCTCAAGTCGGCCCTGTCTTGGCCAAAAATTAGCACTGGAACACACCGCAGAGACTACAGCCGTTGACCAAGTATGCTCTGCGCCTGCTTGAGAGGAAATGCTGCCTACTGCCTACTGCCTAGAGCCTCTGCTTCACTCCCCACCGGGAAGACAGCGGACACCAGGAGATTGCTAACCAGCCGTTCTCTGCCTACAGTGGAAGCGGAGCGGGGGGACCGAATGGCCTGCTGCTGGCTCGTTACTTTGCTAATTTCATCAACCCAACATGCCTTCGTCATACACTGGTTACTGAAAATTAGCCAAACAAACATGTCACTCACCTGGCGATAGCAATGTGCTTTCCTACGATGTGACAAGAGCGTGGAATTAAACATTAAGTTGTTACATTTAAATAATTTAGAGGCTGGCTGGTTGGCTAGAAAGCTAGCTTGATTTCTGTTGCTAGGGGGCTAAATCTTTAGCAGTGCAGAAGGCGCAGAGAGAGAGAGGTCTATTACAGTCTTTATATTAAATATCTCAGCATAGGATATTAGTTTATTAACTTATTAGATTATTTTGTAATGTGTAGGTATGTAGAGATCTTTTAAAGTGCTCATATTATGCTTTTTGGCTTTTTCCCTTTCCTTTATCGCGTTATATATATTTTTTGTGCACGTTATAGGTTTACGAAGTGAAAAAGCCCAAAGTCCACCCCAAAGGGACTTACCATCTCCAACAGAAAACACTGTTCACCAACTGCTCCAAACAGCTCTATTGTAGTCCAGCCTTTACTTCCGTGACAAACGTGCATTTGTAACACACTTTATAATGCTCGCCTAGATGCTAGCATGGCACGTCCTCATACTTTGCTTCTGACTGGGTAGTTGTCCTTACCTAGCTACTGCGCATGTGCGACTCCCAACAAAGATGGAACAGTAATAGAACAAAACCAGAGACAGCAATGAGATAATATAAAAATATACTTTATTGCGTGTAAAAGATGCTAACTGTATTTAACTGTGGTGCAAGGATTATATTGTGCCTGTAAAAATTTTTATATATTTCTGTATAAATATCTTGCAACATAGCATGCCACACATACCAAATCCTGAATACAGTATTAGATAATATTAAAAAGTACATTTCTCTTATTACTTGTCAATGATACCGAACATTCATGTCAGTGCAAGGATCATTTGGCGGTGAAAAACTAAGAAATATGCTGCTCAGTAGCCTCTACGCTTCTCAACCATCTGTGTAGCGAGGCCAACGCTAAACCTTCAACCTCTCCCATGCTTAGCCCCGACACATTTTCTCTCAGTCCACTCTCCCACGTCTTACTCCTCGCCTCAGCCAGACCCTCAGGCAGCCATACATCTCTCTTCCTGTCAGCAGCTAATTGGTCGACCCTCAGGGCATCCTGTGTCACACCACACCACCATTCATTGGCTAATATGCACTCTGCCATCGATGTCATCTGTCAGTGGCTGTGACAGTCCTCTTTCATTGGGTCGATATATAACCAATAAATTATCTATTAAGCACAGCATGTTTTCCCCATGTGCAAAGACAAACGGTGTGGATGTTTTGTTTTTTTATATATATAAAGTTTAAAGTTCCAATAATCATGTTCAGCATTTTACATTTGGCATTACATGAGAATGTTCCCCTTCACTACAGTGTTGCATTAGCAGCAGGCTATACTTACAATCCCTTTGTTAAAGTCTGTGGAGAAAAAGAAGCATCAGGTGTCTGTTGCTGAGGACGTTCCTGTTTTCCCCTTTCGTGCCTGTTCTGCTGTATCAGGCGTCCATTTTGGAACAAGCTGCACACAGGTGGGAGGAAGAACAAAATCACCAGCACAACATAAATATTATTCAGAGTTTCTGGGAAGCATTTCTCTCATGTCGATGGAATTGCTCTCTTGAATTTTTGCCAGCTCACTGTTCTTCCCCTCCCCCCACCTCCCCCATCACCACCACCACCACCACTTCTCCTCCCTTTTTTCCTCTTCTCCCTCTCTCCCCCTCCACCTCAGAACAAGTCTTAATTTGTCGGGAATATTAATGCCCTGTGCCGACATTCGCCAGACTGCGGCGGCTTATGGGAGCGCGGGCCAGGTGTGATTTGATTTGCTCACGGGAGATGTGCCGCCACTCAAACCTCTCCCTAGTTTGGCTTGTGTAAACACATATATACACACACACACACACACACACACACACACACACACACACACACACACACACACACACACACACACACACACATACACACACACACACACACTCTGCACACACACACACACACACACACACTTTGCACACACACTCAGGGCTGCCCTTGGCATTAAAAACTGTCAGATGGAATTCTCCAGCAAGTGCACTCACTCTCGTTCTAGTTTTTACAGCACCGGTGAGCTGGAAAAGGTTGGGATGAGTGATTGCTAGTCGCTTAAGGCAGAACACTCCCCATAGTTGCACAGTATAGGCCTTAAAGGGACTTATGCTCATGCCACAGGATGCTCACAACTGCATAGCCAACACTCAAATCTGTGACAAATTTAAGCACAAGGGGAGTGATGCTTTGTATGTGTTATTGGTTTTGGTTTGGATAGGCATATGATTTGTGTGAAGTGTGCCTCGGGGAAGTGTAAAGACAGGTGTGTGTTTTTGTGTGTGTGCTTGATCTGAGACAGCATATGGGGGTCTGTTTTCTGTAATAGGGAGAGCAGGCCTTGGCTAACCAGCACTATACAACCACCAAGAGAGAAGTAATCCAACCTTCTCTCTCTCTCTCTCTCTCTCCCTCTCCCTCTTTTTCTCTGGCACTCTCAGTTTCCCCTTCTGTCCCCTCCCTTTTCCCCCTCTCTCTCCCCCAGGCCTCTCTTATGAAGTGAGAGGCCAAACACAGGCCCGGAGTGCCGGATCAAGCTCCTTCTATCGATTGACTTTATTTATGTGTTTGATTATTTATTTAAAAGGCCCTGAACCCCTATGTCCCTGAGGTGTACTTGGGTGCCACACACACACACACACACACACACACACACACACACACACACACACACACACACACACACACACACACACACACACACACACACACACACACACACACACTCTTACTAGATTGTACACGAACAAATTCCTCCTGTGCTCCTGTGTTTTTGCTGCGTCACTGCCAGGTGTAACGTGTTTCGTGTCACTGCAGTAAATAGGTGTGACATTAGCTCATATACGCACTCCCGACCTGTGTCCAGTGTTTAGAAACATAACATAGAGCTGCCCATAATAGGGAAATAATTAACAGCCCATACATATTGAATTTGTTACAGTTACTGTACAATGCTTACTCACTACAGCTGGATGAAAATGTGATATATTAGCATTTATCGACTTTCAGTGGTGGGCACTGTCCAGTGTTGGCGTAGTTACTCAAAAAAAAGTAATAGATTACACATTACTAGTTACTTAAAAAAGTAATGCCTTACTGCTGAAAGTAACTAGTTACACTACTAGTTACATTACTTTTGGATTACTCCGTAACAGAACCTGAAATGCACCATAAATTACTTATAAATAACAATATGAAGTTAAAGGGGTGATAGAATGATTATTTAGGGTATTTCACACTGTTCCTTATGGTCTCCTAATGGGGTATGTGACATTGGTTGGGCTGAAAATGGCCTGGTTGATATTTTATTGGCCCTTATGCATCCCTGTGTTTTGGCCCTATTTGTAACGAGAGCTTTTCTTCCAAATATGGTATGTTCATGAATATTTACATGAGCTGCGCACTGATTGGTTGAGCAAATTGCCATACGCACACATTAGAGACGTGCGCTGATTGGTTGAGCGAATCGCCATACACACACATTAGAGACGCGCGCTGATTGGTTGAGCGAATCCCCAATACACACACATTAGAGACGCGACAGAATCTCATATTCCAGACACTGCAATGTTTCGTTACTAAATTCACTTCTGAGACTTTTTTATGCCAGAAATCAACTATGTAAAGCTCAAATATGGGTCGTTTTACGAAAATTAAAGGCTAATTGCAAATTTGGTAAGACGTGTCGGACTTTAGGAGCTCCACACAGTCTGACGAGAAAGCGGCTGCTTGCTGGGCTCCATACCGAGCGCAAAGTCACCCTTTGTGGATTATTGCACTACGGGGCTCCGCGGCCGGTTGCCGGCATAACTATAATATATTTACAGTTTGAATCACACTGAATACACTTATATCACAGCTACCCCAAGGTCTTACAAAGCTAACATTGTGTCCGATTTGAATTTAAGGTATTTTTATGAACTCAGGGTCTTGCTAGAAGGAGCAGCTAGCTAACTAGCTATATGTCACCTTCAATACAATGGGGAAATATCGCAGCTAGCTAGCTACACTTTCGGCATAACTATAGTATATTTACAGTTTGAATTTCGTCACGGCATGTATATTATAGGTTCCCCAAGGTCTTACAAAGCTTAGCTAACACTTGTCGGATTTCGGATCCAGTCCAGTCACCAGAAAAGGGTGAGTTTGCGCGGGTATTGAGAACCGGGCCGCCGGCCGAGCTCACAGCAGGCCGGGGTCTGTGACGGAGGACAGGCAGGGCGGCGATGTAGCAACCCAGGCAGCACCGGCTGCTGAACTCCGACACACAGTCGGACAAAATTTGCAATTAGCCATCCATTTTCGTAAATAAATCTTTAAATAGTTGATTTCTCGCATAAAAAAGTTTCAGAAGTGAATTTTGTAATGGAATAGCAGAGATCTGCGTGACCTAGATTCAGAAGACTACCTGATCTCAGGTCAGTTGTGTAGCCTATGTAAATGTTGGGGTGTGATCGTTCTCTTTAATACCCATGGGTGTGACAAAGGTACAGGTCTTGAGAAGCTTACGTAAGCAACTAGCTTTGTTGAAATTCGCCCGTTTTCAGCGGCAGTTTCAAAATGTGAGATTTTCATAGTAAAGGGGTGTCAATGGGATTTTGAGCTTCTATGTATGTCCTAATTACCCACCGAACTGTCGTTATTCAACTATAAAATCGGTTTTGCATTCTATCACCCCTTTAAAAATCATGTATGCCCAGATCAACACAAACCCTTATTATGAGGACCTACACAAGCTCTCTCTTTTATGCTCTTTAATACCACAAAGCTGACAACAAAGCAATCAGCACAAAATTTGTCAAGAATTACTGGCGGCTGTCCACTCTTCATTATCTGTATTTTGCCCAGTACGTTTCAGAAAGACGGCGATTCCACTGTCGAAAGAGGCAACTTTTCCTCCACTATGTACAGTATGCTTCCACAAGGCCATTTATCACATAGCTCTATCGGCAACATGCTCTTTTCATCCGCCGCTCAGGGTCCGGGGGTCTTTAGCAACTAGCTTAGATTGGATGTTGTGTTTGCGAATCGCGGCGCTGGAGAGTTTTTGTCCTTTCACGCGACTAATTTGAAGTAATGGGCGCAAAAATCGTCTTAAGCGGAGGCTCTGACATTTTTGTTTTGTCTACTTGGACGAGTGTTATGGTTGTACCAGTTTTAACCGTCTATGGGTGTTACGTAGAGCTGGGCAATATATCGATATTATATCGATATCGTGATATGAGACTAGATATCGTCTTAGATATTGGATATCGTGATATCGTGACATAAGTGGTGTCTTTTTCTGGTTTTAAAGGCTGCATTACAGTAAAGTGATGTCATTTTCTGAACTTACCAGACTGTTGTAACTGTTCTATTATTTGACTTTACCCAGTTGTCATTATATCCACATTACTGATGATTATTTATCACAAATCTCATTGTGTAAATATTTTGTGAAAGCACCAATAGTCAACACTACAATATCGTTGCGGTATCAATATCGAGGTATTTGGTCAAAAATATCGTGATCTTTGATCGCCCAGCCCTAGTGTTACGCAAACACGCACGAAAACGGACGTTTGATTTGTCATTCTCTTCTCACGTTATACAGATAGTTGAAGAACCAGTAATGCAAGTAACCCAATAATTATTATTATTTTATATATATTATAATTTTTTTTTTCTTTTTAAATTATTTTTGGGCATTTTGACAGAGCAGCTGAAGACATGAAAGGGGAGAGAGTGGGGGACATCATGCAGCAAAGGGCCGCAGGTCGCAGTCGAACCCGCGGCCGCTACGCCGAGGAGTAAACCTCTACATATGGGCGCGTGCTCTGCCAACTAAACTACCAGGGTGACCCACGTGATTATTATTTGATAAGTAACTGTAATGTGAGTACTGAGTTATCAACAGTAATGCGTTACAGACAAATGTAATCTGATTACAGTAACGCGTTAAGGCCTTTTTATGCTTCTGCGTAGAATCGGCAGCGTACCACCGCAGACCCCACGCTGTAGCCGGACGTGTACCTCTCGAAAAATGTAACTACACGTCGCAGCGACGCACGTCGCTTGGCCGTGGCTTGGTAGTGTTCCACCCCCCCCCCCACCCAACTCATTTCCTGGTTCTCCTTCTCCATGAACAACATGAAATCAAGGAGAGGGTTAACTTCTCCTGCTACAGATTTCCCACCGTGGTCAGAAAACACAGGGGAGACACTTTGTTTCTCTCGCTATGACTCTAGAGTCAGTACTCACTCCGAAGCTTATCGCCGTCACTCTCTCACTTTCTCCCTCGCTCTAACACACTCCCCACACAGCCACACACATATGCTGGCTCAACGCACACACCAGCGCACAAAAACATCAGGCCACTTACGTAGGCTACGGCGAAAGCTCTGTGTGGAGCCTGCGCAGAACCATAAAAAGGCCTTTACTTAGTAAATTAGTAGCGCGTTACCCCCAGCCCTGGCACTGTCACCTCACAGCAAGAGGGTTCTGGGTTCGAACCCATTGGCCTGCTTGGGCCCTTCTGTGTAGAGTTTTGATCCCTGTGTTAGCGTGGGGTTTTCTCCAAGTTATCCGGCTTCCACCGATCAGTCCAAAAGACATGATGTAGGTTAGTTAGGTATGTATCTGTACTTTACTGCATTATTTATATTTCTGGAAACTTTCACTTTTATTCTACTACATATCCTAAACAAAATGTATACTTTTACTCCACTACATTTCCCCTAAGCATCTTCGTTACTCATTACTTGCAAGAAATGTTTTCGTACGTTGAAGTGAACAAAAAATTTAAATTCTGTTTCTGTCTTTGTTGATGTCAGACTTTGAATTTGATGTTTAAGAAGGTGTGAAAACCCTGAATATTATGCTTCACTATAAGGAAGCCACAATAAAGTTCATATTAATTTTTTTATTTTTTTATTTTTTACTATACTTACTTCTAATAGTTAAGTACATTTAATATCATAAAATTACTTTTGATACTTAAGTACAGTTAATATCAGATACTTTAAGATTTTTACTCAAGTAATACTCTAAAAGGTGACTTTAATTTCTACCAAAGTCATTTTCGGTTAAGATACTTGTACTTTTACTTAAGTATTGCTTTCAAGTACTTTATACAAGACTGCCTATCTGTCTATGTGCCAGCCCTGTGATTGTCTGGTGACCTGTCCAGGGTGTACCCCGCCTCTAGCCCAGTGTCAGCTGGAATTGTCTCCAGCCCCCAGCGGTTACAGATAATGGATGGACTTTCAGTGGAATTGTATCAAGACCACCTAAGATCACATCATATTATTGGTTGGCCGAATCTTATGATATCTCAGAAGTTATTATTAACAACTAAAAGAATGACTTTTCTAAGTGGTTTTTTCCCTTCATTTTCCATTAGACCAAAAAAAAGTAAATGGAAGATTCTTAAAAATATATACACACACACACACACACACACACACACACACACACACACACACATACACACACACACACACACACACACACACACACACACATATATATATATATATATATATATATATATATATATATATATATATATATATATATATATATATATATATATATATATATATATATAAAATCCCCTTGCCCAAGCTGGTATTCAAAGACAGTCCAGCTGGAGTTATTTTAGGGAAATATCTGCTGCCCCCACTCATCGTTTAGTCAGAGCTCAGGGCATTGCAACATGCACCCTTATCGCATTTCTGACATACTTCATTAGAATAGCACTAACCAGCAACACTTGTGTGTGTGTGTGTGTGTGTGTGTGTGTGTGTGTGTGTGTGTGTGTGTGTGTGTGTGTGTGTGTGTGTGTGTGTGTGTGTGTGTGTGTGTGCGTGCGTGCGTGCTTTCTCTGGCATGTACTTTCTCTGGCATGTGCGTTTTTTAGTGCTTGTTCTTGTATTTGTGTTTGTGTGTGTGTGTTATGTCTCCATATATACAGATTATCCTTTAACTGACAGGCAAACAGGTCTGGTTTCTTCCCGCTCACTTTCTAAGACTGAGGTTGAACACTGTCACATATAGAGGTGTCCAACCACCTGTCCACTTGCCTTTTTTCCATGATTAATGACTTTATCAGCTTTCAACATATTAAAATCTGATCTCTGTCTGTTTGTTATCACTGTGTCACCACAGTCAATTCCTCTTCATACTTTTGTGACACACAGCAGATGGAATGTGGGTGTGTCTGAATGTTTTTGAGTCTGACTTTGGCAAGTAAATCCAGCTTACAGCCCTGTTGCATTATCAGGTAATAAATGTGGACTTAGACTAGCGGCTTTGCTCCACCTGGCCAGTATAATTTTTCCCCCTGCATGTGTACGTGTGTGTCTTTTGGTCTTCACATGGCCCGTAGTGATTCCTCACTTTGAATAAGCCTGCTGTCAATCGCTTCACCATCTGACTCCCATCTGCCTTCTCTTCTCTTCTCTCCCATAAAAATGTAATCGCATTATTCTTTGTCTTTCTGTCAGAGGTAAGTGTTGGGCACAAGTTCAGGTCTACAGGGTGTACTTTTCTACTACAAAAAGAGTATCAGAGTACAGGGGGAAATGCTGAGCCTGATAGATTATGATGCAGTTGAAAAACTACTGCTGTAAAAGGCTCTGAAAAAAAAAAAGTCTGCTCCAATCTCAACCTGAACTCTTTAGTGACTCACCATTTCTTAAAATGACTACTTAAACATTTGAAAAGAGCTGTTGTTGATTTTATTTTCCTTATAAATTGAATTTGAGAGAGTACACATTGTCTCATTTGAAATGGTACATTTAGTAAATTCCAAATCCACAGGTGTAGGAGGTTTTGCCAAATGGCTTTGAAATGGTCATTCAAGATCTAATACTAACAGAGGATCCAGCAGACTTCTCTGGCTCATGAATCATTTGCTCTTTTGCTCCTTTGCTCCACATCTGGTGGCAAGAGCAGAATGAGTTGCAAGTACGTTAAGTTGTTGGCTTCAAGATTGCACCAGATTTAGGGCTGCTCGATTATGGGAAAAAATATAATCATGATTATTTTGGTCAATATTGTGGGGGGGCTTTTCCCTTTTAATATATAGTGACAGTGTATAGACTGGCAAGGGGGAGAGAGAGAGATGGGGGATGACACGCAGCAAAGGGCAGCAGGTCGGATTCGAACCTGCGCCGCTGCAGGACTCAGCCTACATAGGGCGAACGCTCTTACTGGGTGAGCTAGAGGCCGCCCCAAAATCACGATAATATAACATAATTACTCGTTGACTTCTGGAAAGATGTTGCAATAATTGAACTTAAAAAAAACAGTGGAAGAAGTTAAATAAATCAACAGTAAAAAACACATACAACTGTGAAATTTGCCTTAATACTTTTCCTATTTAAACTTGATTTTTTCATTCAGAACACAAGAGAAAATAAAGAGTTTACTTGCAAAACGTAATGAGCTAAATAATTGTCTTTCTCGATTATTCAGTTTTTATGATCACTGGGAGCCGAAATCATAATCACGATTACATTTCGATTAATTGCACAGCCCTAACCAGATTTAGAGCGTGAGTAGTGGTTTTCTGAATACTATTATTTGTGTCTGGGATTTCATAATATAGCAGTAAAATATATGAGCCCCACACAGTGTGATTTGTCATTGTAGTGAGAGCAACAGAGTGAATTATACAATGACAGTCAGGGGGGTCAACTTTTTCTTCAGGGCGTAAAGGGAACCCAGTACAGCGCTGTCGCATGCTTCAGTGAACTGAAGTCTTACAATCCTTACAGTATCTTATCTTATTTAATCAAAATGTTTAGTCAACTTAACATTTTGTGTGTTTTTTTTTTATTTGCTTGCCGCAGTTAGGTAGGCTGTGTTTACATCTCAATTCCTTTTTAGCAACGCTCGCAGCGCGGTCCACCACTTTGGTCCAGACTAAAATATCTTAACAAGTATTGGATGGATTGCCATGAAATTAGTTCCAGATATCCATGGTGCCCAGATGATGAATGCTTATGACTCTGATGAATGATGACTTTTCCTCTCGCACCACTAGCAGGTTACTTAGTGGTTTTGAGTGAAATTTCTCAATAACTTTTAGATGGCTTCAGTACAGACTTCCATGCTCCTCAGAGAATGAATTGTTACTTTGGTAATCCCTTAATTTTTCAACGCTTTTAATTTGTCCCAAACTGTGGTTTATCTATTTATTTGTTATCATCATCAGCTATACACCTATTTTTTTTTGGTCATAGCATCAAGTCTCTAGTGCACTGTTGATGTTAAGTCGGAGGTACAAACTAGCTCTATAACATCTCAATGGTGCTATATTATGCTTAATATCAGACATGCTAAGATAAATTGTTACATTTTGTTGGAAAGCATCTGAATTTTGGTTTCCAGTAAAGTTAGTGTTAAAGAACCATTCCTCAGTAGCAGCAGATAGATGTATTGAAGAAGAGATGAAAGGAAAAGATGAATAATGTAATATTTTATAATGTTTGCCCATCTATACATTTCTCTGCTTGTCTCCTTCTTAATATCCATCTTCATTACTCTTTCTCTCTCCTTCTAAATGCTCATCAGTATGCAGAGGCTGCAGTATGACCTATTAAATGTCATTTGTCAAATTGCAGCCAACTGGCTTGCCTGCAATCAGGCTCAATGCGAATATATTTTGACATGTGTTTTTCCTGCCCTCCGCTGAGTGCCTTAGGACCTGTGACAACCTGAAGCCTCTCTGAATACTAATAAAGTTAGCATTAATACAGTTGGCAAGGGCGCACACACACACACACACACACACACACACACACACACACACACACACACACACACGCACACGCGGAAATATGATTAAGCATGCCAACATATTCATACTAAAATGCAGACACACACATGCAGGATAGCAGGTCTGTGTGAGAGCTGGTCATGTGTTTCCCAGCAGTGGAATCCGGTCCCTGGAGGCCAGCTGGATGACACAGATGTTTGTGGGCTTTGGGACCAGATGCTGCTGAGCTCCTGGAGCACAGTTTTTACTTTGTGGCCAAGTCGCAGAGTCATACTTTGGCATTATTTGATCAAAAACAGGTATGCAATGATGTACAGTGTATATATAGTAGCTATAACCTCAGAGGTGACCAATTGTGGTCCTTATGTATTGTGAGGTGCAGCATGACAACACAACACATCAGAAGATGTGAGGGGTCAGCAGGGTGAAGAAGGTAGATTCGTAGACGAAGAGACAATAATTTTACGGAGATTTGATTTAGACTTTAAAAATGATGTTGGTTATGTTTTTTATTAGATGGTTCAGATCGAAAGGGGGGAGAGGGAGTGGATGACACACAGCAGGGCCATGTGTCGGATTCGAACCTGTGCCGCTGCCAAGGACTCAGCCTACATGGGGAAAGCTCTACCAGGTGAATTAGAGGTCGCTCCGAAGAGGATGATATATTTCAGACAGCCAGATGTATTAGAGGGCCAGAAATTCAAGGGTGAACAGAAGATTGCTGAAATATTTCAGAAAGGCTTTAGTCCAGAGTGAAACAAGTTAAAAGGTAAACGTATTCAGTGCAGCCAATTGCACTTCATTATCACTATCAAGGCAAAAAAAAGCCCCCAAACAGAGCAGAAAATCATCACAATTTACAAGATGGAACCAGAGAATGTTTGGCATTTTTGCATGATAAATTACTTTTAGTGGGTAATCCATAGGTTTGGGCATCGTTTAGATTTTAACGATTCTGATTGCATTTCCGATTCTTCCTTTCGATTCCGGTTCTCATCGATTCTCGATTCCGATTCTTTGAGTGGTGGAGTCGAAACGGGTCACGTGCTTATTTCACAAATAAGAGGAAAGTTTTATTTTGAATATGTGTACAAAATTCCATGCCAATCTATCCAATTGTTGAGCTGCTGGCATGGCTGAAAAAATCCTCTGTTTACATTTTTGCAATTTTAAATTTCCCTATTCCATAACTCTAGCAATGATGACCTATGCCTCTGTTACTTGAGTGTGTGTTTTTTTTGTGTCAAGATTTTTATGTCAAGTGATAGGTCATGATCGCAGACCTCGACATGTTAATGGCACTGGGTACGTTCGTCTCCATGGTTATCATTAGGGTTGGGCATCATTTGGATTTTAACGATTCTGATTCCAATTCCGATTCTTCCTTTCGATTCCGGTTCTTATCGATTCTCGATTCCGATTATTTGAGTGGTGGAGTTGAAACGGGTCACGTGCTTATTTCACAAATAAGAGGAAAGTTTTATTTTGATTCAAAGGTGGGTTGCAGTTTGACGGGGCTTTTTCAACGTAAAATAAAGCCACACTAGAGCACTGCTTACTGTTCTCCAAGGCTGCAACACAAGAAGCACCTGGCCGCTACGGAAACCCAAACTTGCGCATGTTTAATTGGAAAGTGATGATCGGATTTGAAACCAAATCCTCCAAACGATTCCAAAACGATTCCAATAAAGAAACGATTCCAATGGAATCGTAATTTTTGAAACTATTCCGATTAGGAATCGGTTCTCGATGCCCAACCCTAGTTATCATTATGATTCGGTTACTCCTCACATAGCCATGGAAGTGTACTAAATTGGCTCAAGCTTTGGCAGGCAGAGGTCGTTTTCAATAGACCTAAACATCACTACTGCTCTTTCTTCAGAGTAGTGATTACCTCCGCTAACTGATAATTTTGCACATTTACAGCAACAGAGCTACACTATTAGTCTCTGAGATGATACACTGAAACAAGAAAAGAAAAGTACTCAGTTATTTTCTTGCAAGTAAACATTTTGATGGTTTGATGCTAACAGACATCTCTTTTCCATCGTTTTTGACTGGGAGTTCCTTTATGTAGTCCTGTCTGTTTTTTAGGGTTCACATAACGACCCTGGATTGAGTGGCCATCATCCACAAGCACGCGTAGCATGTTTGGCTTGGCTTGGCTTCATGGCGCTGAATAGGCCATGGTAGCTGAGGCATTATACTAGGCAGGGGAATCAGACAGAGTCAGCAGTTAGCAGCATTGAGCAGTGTGGATTTTATGCTGCCTGGCTGCCTTCATGCTAGCCTAGCGTTTCACGACCATGGCTGTCTGCATGGCTGTGTGCTAGTCTACCATGGCATTGCTCAGGTCTGAATGTGGCAGACCTCTTTGTAACTAACCCTAACCCTAGAATATGAAAACCAAGCGGTGGTTAGAGAAAATGTCCCAGTGTCCCAAAAAAGTTCAGGACCTCCAGCTAGTTACAACCAAGTGGTCCCACACATTGTCCTCAGGCAATATAGTGAACCCCTAACTCGCCCAGTGACAATCTGCACAGGATAACAGTGTAACTTTGTTTTTTATTTTTTTAAGATTTTTTTTTTTGTTGGCCATTTTCGGCCTTTATTTTGACAGGACAGCTGAAGACATGAAAGGAGAGAGAGGGGGGGGGGGGAATGACATGCAGCAAAGGCCCGCAGGTCGGAGCCGAATCCGGGCCCGCTGCGTCGAGGAGCAAACCTCCACATATGGGCGCCCATGCAAGCGTTTTTTTAATGAAAGCTCAGTGATGGTTTGCCCACTATTTACTGACCTTCATATTGATTTAATTGTACAGATTGTCATGGTTAAAATGTCACAATGTATGATATTTTCTTGATAGTTAACCCTAAAATGTAATTGAAACATGCTGTGTTTCAATGTTGTACAAATTATTTCACAAAGCACTTTGTCAGGCATCAAATTCACAATATGAAACAAGAACATCTTTACCCACGGGTTGCAACAACCAATTGGAAAAAAATAAGTCAAATAACAAACACCTCAGACAATTTAATCAATAACTGATAAAAAGCAAAAAAATGTTATGAATAAATTGGTAGATGGAATTTCGAAATAAAAGCAGCTCTGAGTGGTGTTGCTAAAAGTCATTAGCAGGCCATAGAGATTCACCTTGAACTGTAAAAATTACTGAAAAGGTTTTCACCTTATTTCATCCCCCTTTGGCAACACATATTTGGGTTTAAATAATATTTCTTCACTCAAAACTACAGGAGCAGGCGTACTTTATATGCGAATCCCATGGCCATAGTCTCAACCAATGGCTTGCATTCTCAGCCGTTTCCCATCGAGCGGGGCTCACGATAGGGTTGCCCGCTTTCCCCCATGCTGTTTGCAATCTCTCTTGAACCGTTAGCCCAAGCCATAAGGTAAAATAAAATCTGTAATGTCCAGATTAAATCCAATAGCAGCTCAATATTGTTATTTGCAGATGATACTTTGTTGTACATCTCTGATCTTGAGGACTCTATTCCAAAAATTCTTAAGATCTTCAACGAATTTGGCTCAATCTCCGGCTATAAAATGAACTGTAATAAATCTAATCTAAAACAGGCATGTGACATTAGCCATTAGTGTTATAATACTAATCCAAACCAAAATTACATATTTGGTCATCACCATACACACATCGCTACAGCGAGTTGTCCAGGACAACTATGAAACTATATTAAGTAGCGTTCAAAGGGATCTGGCTAATTGGTCTGCGTTGCCGGCATCACTACGGTCCAGGATTGCTGTTGTTATAATGAACATAGTTCCTCATGTGAATTTCTTAAGTACAATGATCCCCCTACCCCCACCAATACATTTCTGGAAGAAACTTGATACCTTAATTCGGCAGTATATTTGGAATAATAAACAACCTAGGCTAAAATACACGGGAGGCTTGGCCCTCCCCAACCTTAAAGTGTACCATAAGGCCTTTCAGCTACGGGCCCTCAGAGTGTGGATTGACCCCTCATCTACAGTTCCATGGAGAGAAATAGAGCAAAACCTCACTGGAACTCTAAGACTGCAAGATCTTGCCTTTGCAGGTGTGTGTCCAAAAAAGTGTATGCTAGCCTATGTCCCTATTATCACCAACACACTGACCAACTTTAAACAGGTGGAGGAGCAACTATGCTACACCAATAAGTGGCATTTGAACACCCCAATATGGTTCAATACACACTTAATTTAATGTCTGGTAACAAACCCTTTGCTTGTAAGCAGGGGAGTGACAGAGGTATTTATACTTTAGACCAGCTATTCAATGAGAAAGGTATGTTGAGTTTTGAAGACCTGAGAGCTAGTTTTGAGGTCCCCAGGACATCCTTCTATTTTTATCTGTGCTTAAGATCAGCCCCAAAATGTTATGGAGTGCCATGGGGAAACTAATTAAATGGCTTGTTGATTTTCCTGTGAGAGGATTAGTGTCCAGGATTTATGCTAAACGGATGCAAGTATCCATAGGAGAACTCTCAATAGTAAAGAAATGGGAGCGAGAGCTGAGCCCTGAGGGGAACGCAATTAATTGGGGGACAGTTTGGGACAACATTTTCCAAAAAACAAAATCACCAGTATATCCACTTCAACATATAACATAGGACATATTGGACTCCTCAGAAGAGATAAAGCCATTCCCACTCCCTATTGTACTTTCTGTCAGTCTGAACAAACTGGAACTTTCCTGCATATGGTCTGGGAGTGTGAACAGGTGCATGAGTTTTGGAATAAAACAACATCAATAATATCTGATGTGATAGGATGTCGAATTCCTACCGATCCAATTGTTTTGTTATGACGACTCTAAATTACACCTGCTTGGGAGACAGAGAAAAATTTGGCTAGCCGGCTCAACTGCAACCAAGAAAATGATAGCTCAGTGCTGGCTCCCCCCTCACTCGCTTTGTATAAAACAGTGGTTGGCGTATTTTCTGGACATAGTTATGCTTGAGCTCTCTACAGCAGCACAAATATCAGACTTAATGACCTCAGCCCCACAAGAAGTAGAGGAGAGAGATTAGGCATTGAGATTGGTTTCTGTTAGTTTGTTTTGTTTTTCTTGAGATCGCAGAGGGTGGGTGGTAGGTGAGGGTCTTTGTTCTTGTTCAATTTGTGTTTCTTTGTTCTGTGCGCCATCTGATGCTATCGGTCACATATTGTGAAGATTGTTTTGTATGTCTGAAGGTGCTAATTAAAAAAAAATGATCACAAAAAAAACTACAGGAGCAGGAAGGTTATGAAAAATGTTTTTCATGTGGTTTTTGATTGGGATGTTCACAATGGGACGATTGCACTGGTTTAAGAAAGGAAAGGGGAAGGAGGGAGAGATGGATTACTTTTCCAATCCCCTTTCTTCACCACTTCTCTTTCTGTCTCTACCTGTCTTCATTTCTCATTCAGCTAAGAGATTTATTATGTCTGTCATCTCCTTCAATTACTACACCAATATCAGGCTAAAGTATTGCATTAGCAGGTCAGAGCTAGTTGATGTGAGATGAGTGGAAAGCAATTAGAACTGGAGAAAATAACACTACAGTGATTAGCTCACATGTCCTCTACCATGTATTTTTGATTTTATAACTCAAATAAACAAACACACAGTTGGATTCTGCCATTTGTCAAGTTCATACTTGTTTTGTGTGTGTGTGTGTGTGTGTGTGTGTGTGTGTGTGCGTGTGCGTGCGTGCGTGCGTGCCCTCAGCCCTCCCTTAACTATAAATTGCTTATCAATTTTAATCAGGCCACATGTGGTTTTTAGCTATTCCATCTCTGCCAGGCAAAACACACACACACGTTCAGTGTGCCAAGGGTGTCAAACCAAGTACTAAATCATTGGTGGATCAGTCTTTCCAGAACCAATCATCCTTCTCTATCTCTCTATACGCTTGTTACAGTGGTTCAAAAAAAGTCCACCAGTTACTTTTGTGCACCAAACCTTTCAAGTTGACGCATAACAGTATCTAGTACTACAAAGATTAAAGTTACTCAATTATGAGACAAATGGTTAAGTATAAATGTGAAATGAGTTTCTATATAGGTCCACTAGCGTTTCACTTTCAATGTACTTTCACTTACAGCAGTACAATATGTTCTGCTCACATTTAATAATAGTGGCTACTACCCAACACCCCCTTCCATTCTCTCTGTCTCTCCCTCTCTTCCTGGCCTGGAAAAAAGCTGAATTTGTCGAGGTGGTAATAAAAGACAGGTGCACTTTTATTCCTTTTTGAAAGCTCTCTCATCTCGCCACAGTTGGAAAATAGAGGTGTACACACTCCTCATGGTATAACACTCCACTTTTAGGGGGCTGGATAGCAGCCCGACATCAAATACAGTTTTTAGATAATCTCCAAGGACAGAGAGAATTTGCTGCTGTATGCCCGGATAGACTAGATGGGCATGAAGAGTTTCCACAACATTTCTGTTAGCTCCAAGTACCAGGCCCGCCTTATCAAGCAATAATCAAATGTTTGACTGGGATGTACCTAAGAAACGGTATAAGTTGTTTACAAGTATGATGATGATAATAATAATGTATACTTTATTAATCCTTCAAGGGGAAATTACAGTGTTTTCACTGTCTTTACACACATGCTCAGTACCTATACATGCACTAATGGAGAGATGTCAGAGTGAGGGAGCTGCCCATGGAAAGGTGCCCTGAACAGTTGGGGGTTCGGTGCCTTGCTCAAGAGCACCTTGGCAGTGCCCAGGAGGTGAACAGGCACCTCTCCAGCTACCAGTCCACCACCATACTTTGTATGTATGTATGTCCGTATGGGGACTTGAACCAGCAACCCTCCGGTTTCCAACCCAACTCCCTACTGACTGAACTAACTACTCCCTACTTTTTTAATTATTTATAATAATGATAGAATAGAGAATAGAATAGTCTTTATTGTCATTGTCACAAGTACAACGAAATTTAAAGTGCTTTCCAGTCAGTGCATCAATTCATTAAGTTTAAGAAAAATAAATAAATAGAAAAGAAATTAAAAAATATATATATATATATATATATATATATATATATATATATATATATATATATATATATATATACACATACATACATACATACATACGATGCGTGCGATACGTGCTACATACATACATAATCTAAGTCCTAATAAATATAATGTAAGTCCTAATGTTTAAAAAGAATAAATAGAACTTGTAGCAGCATTAGCAGAGTACATGAACACACATGGTCACACACACCCAGTCATTGCACGAATAAATGGTATTAACATACCTTCACAGCATAAAAACAGTATGAACAAACTGTTACATACATCTACAGACATGATCTATCCCACATCAGCTTCCATATTGCACATTTTTTGATAAATATATTATATAGAAGTACATGTCAGACCATTTAAATAGTTTCTAAAGGTATTATGCGGTTTACCAGACATGACGCGTCACTTTTTTAAATATCTTTTCTTGCTGTATTAGGCTTAGTAATACAAGAAAATGTTTTTTATTTGTCATAATTACTTTTAATACAATTTGACATCAGGGCTTTTATCAGTTCATCGTAATTTGCTGTGCTCAGTTGAACACCCTTTTTCCCCCTCCCCCCCTCTTTTTTTTTTTTTTATTTAAAAATAAATTCCCCCACAAAAACACCCCCCCCACCCTCTCTTTTTTTTTTTTAGTCTCACCAAGAGCAGAAACAGTTCATATATTGTCTTTGTGCTCCGGCTGACTCAAAGTTGGATTTAGTCAAGCTTTTACTTCTAACATAGTCTGATGGAACATGTTGGAGGAGTTGGCACAGATGTATGAATGACTGATCCTCTTGTTGCTGTGATCAAAGACTGATGACACAACTCAGTGTCACTTTATTTATTTCTCTCTTTGGTTTCTGTTTTTGTTCCCTCTCTTCCTTCCTGTCCTGCTCTGCCATTCCTGCAGCGCAAGATGACAGGATACACGTGTGTGTGTGTGTGTGTGTGTGTGTGTGTGTGTGTGTGTGTGTGTGTGTGTGTGTGTGTGTGTGTGTGTGTCCTCAAAGTGAATAAAACAATATATGTGTCTGTGTGAATTTGTGTTTTTGTTTGTCATTCTGTATGTCTGTTTTTATAAAGTATGCCCATTCGTGTGTGTGTGTGTGTGTGTGTGTGTGTGTGTGTGGTCTGACTGTCATTTGCCACTTTCCTTGGCACTGCCGTCAGTTTCCTCCCGCTGTAACTTCCTGCCTGAGCCGATTTACTGTAGTCTTTCCAGTGGCAACACTCGCACCCCAACCATCACTTCAGAGCCCTCCCTCTATTCCTCTTTCCAAGTTTACTCCATCTATCTATCCATCCATCCAACCGTCCATCTAGCCATTCAGGACTGCCAGACCACAGGCCGTCTCATTCATTAATCATCAGCAGTGAGAAGGAACAAGGGAGCAGTCAGACGAGAGAGAGAGGGAACAGACAAAGATGGCAGGAATGACAAGTGCAGGAGATTGGAGGTTAAAGATGAAACCTGAACCTCCAGAAAAGTAATAAAAAAGTAATGCTGAGATAATCCTGATGATTGAAACTCTGTCTACTTGTTTTTCAGATCCCGTTCTCGCTGGTGCAGTTTCCACTTTGGGAATATTTAAAGGTATGTATCAGATCTTGACGTAAATGTTTGTCTAACTGACTTTATTATCCATCTGTTTTATCCCCCCTCTTCCTAAACACTATCATTTACAGTAATTATTCTCAGTTATAAATCCGTAGTAAAGTTATAATAGTGTGATTACGCTCGGACACATTTACAGCGGGCTGACCCTCTGCATCCCCTAACCCCCTGTGGAAGGCCAAAATGGGACTTTACGCTCCGCTTTAATGGGTTGTCACGACTACCATCAAACTGGCCTTCAATTTATCACGAGAATATCCGGTCCGGCATATCTGTCTCTTTTTTTTTTTTTTTTTGCTTTTTTCATCTCTCTTCCTCTCTATATCTTTATCTCTCCCTTCTCTCTCCGTGCCCTCTTTCTCTTTTCATTGTGTGGCCCTGAACACATAAAAAGCTGTTCCTCTTTGAGAAGACGGCGTTTTGCAGGAGTGACATCATGTCTCAAGGGCGCGAGAGGCGGACAGTCGAACATTCCATCAATGTTAGGAGCTAACGGCCAGCTAAGACGAACAATACACTTCACAGCTGTGTGTGTATATGTATGTGTGTGTCTGTGCATTTGCAAGAGTTAGATTTTGTCGTTCACAAGTGTCTCTTTGTCCTTCAGTCAAAGGCCCTCTCTCTCCAGGCCATCTGGACACGTCCGTTGGCGGAGAGCTGAACTACTGGAATCTGGACCTCTCTTCTCTTCTCCTCTCCTCTTTCTCCTTGTCCTCTTCTCCATCTATTGGCTCCCTACTCCCAGCCCTCCCTATATGTATCCTCTGTATTAACATGGTGCTCTGAATAGCTAATGAGGCGTTTCCTCCGTTACAATGGCAGAGACTAGCTGACTAGTCGAGGAGGGCGAAGAAAAAGCAGCTTCTTGCAAGCAAACAGATTTTTACTGCCATTCTTTTTAGAGTGACCACCAAGATGTTCAGAGGCTTTTACAATTAAGAATAACAGGATAAAAAAAAAAGAGCCATAGTGTAGGAATTTGAGCGTGAGTACATGTGTGTGGCAAGATCTCCCATCTGCTTTGTGGGATAGTAATGTGCTGAGTTATGGTTTTTTTTCTTTTTATTTCACACCGAGCCAGCACAGCTGTGAGTGAGAGAATCAGAAAGAGGAAAAGGGAGAAAACCAACCAACTGCTGTAGGCCTGTTGGAAGAGGAGTAAGCAGACAATTCCTTTTGTAGGGTGCATTAAGTTCAACTCGCCCTCAAATTTCTGGGCTATCATGGAGAGGCAAATTCCAGGCAGGAAAAGTCCGGGAATTATAAAAATTCATCAGACAATCCCACGATATGAAATGATTTTAGACATTGGTCGCTACGCAGAGATTTATTTTTTTCACACCAGACTTCCTTATCCATGTGAATCCACTGTTCTTTCACCCATTCATTCCACAATGGTGTGGTTTTCACTATGTTGTTTTTCCCCAACAGCAACTGTAGAGTAAGACCCCATCTGTTCTGACCTTAAGAAACATTAGCAAAACAGGAGGGTGTAACACTTTTAGGTTATGTGTGAACACCAAGAAAGAGCCACAGAAAATTCAAGGAATTATGCATCAAATGGCATGATGGGAACTTAAATGAAACCAATGAGATGCACTTACAAACGTCTCCCTGCACATACGGGATGTACTAACATGCACGCATACCCACCAACTCTTTCCTGTGGGAAGTCGTCCAGGTGCAAACTCTGACCCTGACACGAGGGTTCAAAGGTCAAAAAGTTTGTTTTCCCAGGTTTGCTACCTATTATTTATTCATGAAACAAAGAGGAAGGGATGGAGAGACTCAGAGAGGGAGAGAGACAGAGAGGAATCCCCCAGCGCGAGGCCTTTGATGTGGAAAACAAAATCTCCTTTTTAATCTGCCCTCTAATCGAATACACATGACATATCCTGAGCTCGTACACACTCTCTGCCAGTTCTTCTCCTTTTCTTTCTAATAACTCTGTGTATTTACGTGTTTGTGTTTGCGTGTGTTGTGGTGGTGTTTGTGATTTCCACGTGTGTGTGTGTGTGTGTGTGAGATCGGAGGAGAATGAGATAACATGCAACCGCTTCAACTTGCGGGGGGGGGGGAATGGACAAAGAAAATATTAGTAATCGCTCCATGCTGTTGCTCAATTGCTCTCCCTGAGAAGTAATCATACCTTGCAGTGCCCGAGGCAGCCCAGCTGTCCACATGGATTTCATACGACGACTAACCTTGCATAGTCAATCTCCTCATCGCTTTGCTGAAGCTAGTCGGGGGAGAAAAAGAGACAAAGAGTTCATTCTCAAAACAAAAACATCAGGTGGTTTTACTCAGTAGCCGGGTTGCATTTGGGCAAGCAGTCCTGTGACGTTTGCAGACCCACAAAGACGGTTTCAAGAGGTGTGGACAGCTAATTATTTTATATTTAATTTGTTGCCACTTCTAGCTGCCGTTCTCCGGGAATACAATCTCAAGCATCGTTACACTACTAAACATGCAAAACAGTATACTATGTACGAGGGAAAGAAGAAGTAAATGCCAGTTGCTCAGCTTACGAGTGTACAGTATATAGTTGCAGTTTTGCAACTTTTTCTTTTTTCTGTTGGGTATTCAAGTGGTCCCACTTGGACAGAACAACCTGACCAGTGGCCCCAATGTAATTTGAGACCCTTGGTGTATAGCGTATATTTATACGACTCTACTAATCAAATATGTGTTGTTTAGTTCTTCAATACATACCTGTTAACCAATGAAAGAATGTGTTGATATGTGATGACCTACTGTACTTCAACATGATGGCATCTGGACAAAATGTGTAAAGGTGATGGAGTTGGGAGCGCTGCAGCATATTCTCATGCCTCCTATCTTGTCCCGTCCCAGTTCTTGGGAAACAAGTAGAATGACATCGCTGGGGAGACGAGGCAACACAAAAATAGCCGGGCAGCCTGGTTCCCAGCCGCGAGCCTGGACCCCTGAGCAGACCAAGGTTCACAATGTGTTTTCAATGTGTCTGATCACTAACTGCAATCCTCTCTCTCTCTTTGTTTCCCTCCCTCTTTCTCGCTCTTTCATCATCCTTCTCTATCGACAACACTCTCTTTCTCTCTCGACATTTCTCTCTCTTTCTCCCAGACTCTGTGGTCATGGAGGCAAGGTCACACGCTCTACTCTTGGCAGGCTGCAGTGTGCGGAGCTTTTGCAGGTGCAGGGGATTATTTGCTGCTTTGGGAAATAAGCGGAGAGGGAGGGGGGGGTGAAAGAGGGGGCGGAAGAAAGAAGGCAGGGATGGATGGATGGATGGATGGAAGGATGGCTAAATCAATGGATGGAAGATGGGATGGCTAGGTGGCTAGATGGCCATGGGGGCAGGACAAGTTTACCCAAAGCTACATTCTTATAAGATTCCTCTAAGGTGAGCTCAGCTGGCAAATTGCATCCTCGCCTGCACAGCAGATCAAAGCAGAAAAGAGAATGAAATAGAGAAGAATGGATGAAGGGAAATCAAAACAGC